>NW_007224317.1:1986-19780 GCF_000164805.1 Carlito syrichta | reverse complement strand
CCATGCTGGTAATTGGGAATGATGGACGCTGAAGACGTTGTTATAGTTTTTAGACAGCATCTGATAGTGTGTTGTCTTGATTTTGGGATAATCTGAGAGGGAAGTTTTTGTTCTGCAATAAAAATTCTCTCATCTGGTGTGTCAGTGTTCCTCCTTCTTCTGGCTGGCAGGGTGGATGGTGCAATTCTTGTTTAGCCGAGTGTTGCAAATCCTGGTCAGCATGTAATGGTTGATAGGCATTGCTCCACGTCTATTCCTTTGAGTCTACAGGGTCCATGCCACCCATCTCAGTCTTCAGGTTAGCAGGGGCATTTCGAGTAAATCAATCAGGAATCCAAACAGGAGTTGACGCATCCTGTGAGCAACCGGAGATGGCAGCCCAGGTTGCAATGCACCTCTAGCCTCCATGGTGGCATTAGTGGCTCTTAGATCCTGTAAAAGTCTCCATTTTCCAGATTTCTTTTTTATAACAAATATAGGAGTATTCCAAGGACTGGTAGTAGGCTCTATATGGCCAGCCTCCAACTACTGTTGAATTAGTTATCTTGCTGCCTTAAGTTTCTCTGAGGGCCTGGGCCATTGTTCCACCCAAACTGGTGTATTGTCTTTCCAGGTAATGATATCAACAGCTTCAGGAACAATAGCCCCTAGGGCAAATCTGAAAATCCAATACCAGACCTGTCTTTCCTCTCTACAACTTGAACTGGTGCTTTTAACCCCTGTCTGTTCCTTCCAAGCCCCTTTAAGGGATCATATCCTATTTGTAGCATTTGCGATGACACTTTGTCATCTGGACTATACAGAAACATGCCCATTTGAGCAAGAATATTGCATCCCCAAAGTGTAACAGGGATGGAAGGAATGATGTAGGGACAAAAGGTTCCTGAAGTTTCATTATCTGTCCAATTTAAGATTTGAGAACTTTGGTTACAGAGGGCGCTCAACCAATACCAATGAATCCTGATGGGGCTGCTTGTGTTGGCCAGGAAGACGGCCAGTCTTTCTCACCAATACAAGAAACATCAGCCCCTGTTATCTAGCAGGCCTTTAATTTTAACTCCCTGAATATATAAAGCTTTTAGAGGTCTGGAGTTAGTAATTTCCTGAACCCAGAAAGCAAAATTGCTTGAACCAAATCCAGAGTCACCCCTGGGCTTATCGGTTAGAGACTTGCCCATTTTATGATAGGGTAAGAGTAGTAACTGAGCTAATTCTTTGACCTTCATAAAATTGTACAGTTTTGCTGGGGGGAGCGACAAGTACCTGGATTTCCCCTGTGTAGTCAGAGTCCCCCACTCCAGGAATCACAGAAACTCCTTGTAGAGACAAGGAACTTCTTCCTAATATTATACCCAGTATTCCATCCGGGAGAGGGCCCTTCACTCCCATTGGAATTGGGGTACCTGGAACATCTGGAGTTAATATTGTTGTGGTGGAGGAATGGAGGTCCAGTCCTGTGCTCCCTGGGGTGGCTCTGATGAGTTCTGAGATGGGACAAAGGGAACAAACGGGTTAATGCTGGAAGCTGCCCCTATTATTTGGGGCTGGGCCGGCTCCTCTGCCCGTTTCCCGGAATCGGCACTGTAGATCGTTGTTTAGTTAACAGAGTGCCATTTTTATGAAATTTGGATTTGCAATCCCTAACCCAATGAAATCCCTTCTGACACCTAGGACACAGAGACTTTGGTAGAGAGCTCTCATTAGGCTGTTGCATCAGGGCTTCCTGCAACCCTTGTTTAGCTGGGCAGTCCCTACTAATATGGCCAGGCTGCCCACAGTTATAACAAGTTAAAACCGAGCTGTTTTTTGATTTATTGTTACCATTTTGCATTCCCTGCACAAATTGTGCATAAGTTTCTCCCTTCAAGGCGGTGGCTATTGCCATACCCTGCATAACGGCAGGGTTAATATCAGCACACTGCCTGATATAATCAGTTAATTGTCCTGTTCTTCTAATTGGCATAATCAAAGCTTGGTAAGTACTGTAAGTATCCTTGAAAGTCAACTGTTTAATAAGGATATCTGTTGCTTCTGCATTAGAGATTACTCTATTTACTGGTGTTGTAAGTCTAGAGAGAAACTCCTCGTAAATTTCATCTGTTTTCTGCTTAAGATCAGATAGTGAGGTAGTCTGAGTAGAATTAATAGGTAACTTCTTCCAAGCCTCACTTGCACAAGAATTTACCGGGAGTAAAACTTCCTTGGGTAAGATTAGTTGACTGTCAACTGACTCATATAATCCTTTTCCTAACAACATATTGCTAGAAATATGAAACTGATTTGGATCCCTCTGCTGGTTAACAGCCCTCTGGATCCTTACCTGATCTTCAAATTCAGTTTTCCATAGTAAATAGTCTCCTCCTGACAAACAGCTTTTAGCAAGTTGTCGCCAATCTTGTGGTGTCATCCACCGAGTGGCAAATTGTTCCATAATAGTAATAGTATAAGGAGCTGTAGGACCATGCTGAGTACAAGCCTAAGTTCCTTAATTAATTTATAAGGTAGCGGCTCCCAGTGAGGTGCCTTATTTACTGTGCCTTCTTCCATATAAGTTACTGAAAAGCAAGAAGACAAGGTAAAATCTCCCTCTTTCTCAGCCTTTCTTCTGGCTCCCTGCATACCTATATTAGCCGGAGACACATACCCAGGTGTGAATTTCAGTGTTTTCACCTTATTTCTAGTAAAGGGTATGGGAGGAGGTACCTTGGCAACATTACCAGGATTTTTTCCCTCATGATACCCAATCACTTCCTCCTCCAACTCCATTTCCTCCTCGGGGAAAAATGCATCGTCTAAAGGAGGCGCCAAGGCTATGGCCAGCAGGGGAGTGTCTTTATTTTTGGCTGGAATTTTAGAGAAATCGTGTTGTGGATTTAAAGCATCTCAGATAATATTCCATAAAGCTAAGGCATGCAAAATGGAAAAGGCAAGCCAATTGGTTCCTCTATCGGACAATATGTTCAAAATACTGGTAGACATGTTCCTTTCTTTAGATTCACTCTGGCCCATGATTCTATCACCTCTTAAACTAATCACCCTTCCTTGCTCTGCCTGTCTCTACATAGGGGTCTGCAGCACCCTGGGTGAGGTCCTATCCATCCCAAAAAAGAAAAAGAAAGCTTACCTTGAGGTCCCACATTCAGGCATCACTTGTGGGAGTCCAGCTCCAGCCGGGTTCAGGGTACCCCAAAGGTGGAGACGGCATTGGTGACTGGGGAGAAGAAGAAAGAAAGAGAGAGAGAGAGAGAGAGAGAGAGAGAGAGAGAGAGAGAGAAACTAGACCCCTGTCTAGTGCAGAAGCCATTTATTGGGAACTACAATGGATCTTTTATTCACAGTTGGGTGTCTGAGGGGCGCTCCCCACCCACCAGATGTTCTTTCAGGTATAATCCCATAACCTAATCCATGAAACCTTAATCCATGACTGCCGTTAAACCCTTTTCGTACTGCCTATAAACCCTTTTTATATTGCCTATAAACCCTTTTCGTACTAATACCAAGTTAAACAATTCTATAGAGACTTAAGTACTTACTTTACAAACTAAAGTGGACCATCCCAGAATGTTCGGAATGTGGCCCAGTCCAAAGTTCACAGTGGGCTACCTGCAAGTAACCCAGCTGCATTCTTTCAACAAGATGGCTTTCTTCTAAAACTATATTCTACAATTTATACCTTATTCAACTTCAATAAATCCTAAGATCATGACCCAGAAGCCTGTGACCAATACTAAGGCTCTTAGATGTGACCCAAGTTTGAATTGTAAGTTGTGTGAAAGCCAAAACTGCAGTTTGTGGAAGAATGGGAGCAATGAGCTTCTAAAGTTAGCTTGTGTTCATCCTGGTCTCAGAGTTTTTATGTTTTGAGCTCACAGGAGCTTAATCTGGTTAGTGCTGAGTAGAAAGGGGGAGGAAATGGGGTCAATAGCTCCCAAGAGCATACTAGTGGTCTCGGGTCAACGGCCCATCCTGATCCCTAATGCTCAGTGGGCCTCCGTGGCTGGCTCCCAACAATGTAGAACAGAGAAAACAATAAAAAATTGTCTACCAACAGGGTGTGACCAGGCAAAGAGTTAGGTTGAAAACTTTCAGTCAAAAAGAACAATGACACTGTTCCATGACATTGGCATGTTTGAGGAATGAAAAAGCCAGTGTGGATAGAGTATAATGAGATATAGCAGTGTGGTAGAAGAAGAAATTAGAAAGACATGCAAGGCCAGGTCTTGAGGCATTCTCTAGCCATAGCGTTATTTAAAATGCCAATATATGAGTTGCTGGTTAGAAAATTGTCCCTAATTTTCGTTGAGGATGAATTTTTTTAAAAAAACAAATGTATATGTACAAGGGGAGTTTCCAAATAACCCAGAATTTCTTTATAAAAAGTGTATTTATTTTTACATGTTTAAACTTCAGTCATCTTCAAAGTACTCTTCGTTTGATGCAATACCTATCAAGACCCCTTTCCCTCTACTCAAGACAATTTTTGAACTCATCAATTTTGATACTTTTTAGTGCTTCTCCTCTTTTTTGTTTCACCTTGCTTACACTGGCAAAATGTTTTCTTCTGAGGACTTTTTGCATCTGGGTAAACAAACAAAAATTCTCACAAGGCAAGATTGTGTGAATAGGGAGGGTGGGGCACAGGGGTCATGTGTTTTTTGTTGAAAACTTCTGAACACTCAGCGAAGTGCAGGCATTTGCACTCATAAATAACCCATTATGAAATTGTCAAACTTGTTGAAAGAATCTCAAAAAAAATAAAAAATTCACTGAAGCCTTTTGCAATAGTGCTAGCTGGTACACTGATGCCAATGGGTTCCTAGAACACTTACCTAGTGGAGGAAGCTTATACTACAAGGGACAAGTTCTCCAAAAGATAATTTTTTGGGGGTTCCCCCCTTGTATGTGTGTAGTGGGTTTGGAATTATTTATAGTTTTTCAAATTTGACTATGTATTTAGCTTGTGTGGCTAAGTTTTTCTCAAACAACTATTTCTGCTATATATACACTATACACACACACACACACACACACACACACATACACACACACACCAATATATATATATATAGAGAGAATAATATGCAAAATATATATATATACAGTTTACCTTTGAAAAACATGAGTTTGAATTGTGAGGGGCCACTTAATATGCATTTTTTTGTCTAGCCCACACTTGAGACAGTAAGACCAACTTCTCTTCTTTCTCCTCCTCAGTTTACTCAATGTGAACCTGAGGAGGATGCAGACTTTTATGATGATCCACTTCCAGTTACTGAATAGTAAATATATTTTCTCTTTCTTATAATTTTCTTAATGAAGTTTTCTATTCTTCAGCTTACTTACTTTTATAAGACTTCAGTATTTAATACATACAAAATGCAGTGCAGTATATAATACATAAAACATGTAAAATATGTAACAAAAACCATTTATGTTATATTTAATACTATTAGTTAACTTTTTGGGGAGTCCAAGGTTATATGCAGATTTTTCACTGTGTGAAGGGATCAATGTTCTTAACACTCATGTTGTACAAGGGTCAACTGTATATATAATTTCTAAGTGAGAAAATAGAAGATGCTAACTGTATTTAAAGATAGTCGAATCATGATACTTCCCAACATAATTAGCTTACCTATGAACGAAAGGACTATTTCATGATTTTCTATCCCAAGGGGTTTGTTTACATGAAAATGTGTAATCCTGATGAAAGCATATCAGTTATACAGGCCATGACTAACACTTTTTATTACACCCCTAAATTGTTATTCAGAAAAAAATTGTATTACTGACACATCCCCATTCATGGGCAGTGTCTGGAAAGACTAACAGCTATCATTCCTTTCTAATCCACTTGTAGTTTTGAAAACGAATCATGATTTTATGAATGCCTGCCTTCTTAGAGTTGTAAAAAAACAGAGAGATTATTTGCTTGGTGCCTTTTTTCAAATGCATGAATATACTCTAAAACATTCATTCAATTTTTTATTCAACAAATAATTATGGAAAGTCTATCTCATGTCAAACAATGTGTTGGTCATCAGAGAGGATACCAAGATCTAAAAAACTGAAGCTTCCTATCCTTAGGGGAATAGATTTTATTCAATTTATCATAGAGTGACAACACAACAATCAAAGTATGAATAAGGTCCCAAGGGAATAGAAAAGATGAATACCTTATTTTTTATTGAAAGGTCATAATAGACTTTAAAATAAAGCTAATAGTTATTTCATATCCTCAAAGGCAGCTTTTTCTACTGATGGAAAGCATCAGTTAATATTAGGTTTGATCTGAATGTTAAGCTATAGTAGCTTTATTTTAAATGTTACTCATTGGACTGAAGTTAGCTCTCCAAAGTATCATAAAATATAGATTATTCTCCTGTGTCTCAGCAATGTTCATTCCCTTGGAAGACCTCTAAATTAATGATCATGCTTTTTTGAGTTGGAGTCTTACTCCATCACTCAGGCTGGAGTACAGTGGCACACTCACGGCCAACCCAGCATTGACTTGTTGGGCTCCAGCGATCCTTCTGCCTCAGCCTTCCAAGTAGCCGGAATTACAGGCATGCGCTACCACGCTCGGCTAATTTTTTGATTTTATTGTAGAGATGAGGCCTCGCTGCCCAGGCGGGTCTCGAACCCATGGGCTCAGGCAATCCACTCACCTCAGCCTCCCAAAGGCGCGGGATGACAGGCTGAGCCACCAAGCCCGGCTTCCTGGCTAATTTTTTTATTGCTTGTAGAGGCAAAGTCTTGCCAAGTTGCCCAGGCTCGTCTTGAGCTTGTGAGCTCAGGCAATACACTCACCTTGGCCTCCCAAAGTGCTGGGATTACAGGCTGAGCCACTGTGCCTGGCCTGATCACTCTTTTTATATTTATGTTTTCCCTTGTTTATAAAGTTAAATAGAATTTTCCTACATTTTGCTGCATTTTGTTTAACTTTTATATATTTGGATCAGCCTTCTAATAAATACTTTCTTATGTGTTTCTCCCCTAGAGCTACAGTTTATAAATACTTCAAGTACTGCAATCAGTGCTTGTGGTGTACTTTAAAAGAGAATATAAACAAAATAAAATGGTCATAGGTAACAACTAGTGTACAAAGTAGTGTGGAATCACTCCTTCTCTTGAGAAATACATACAGAAACTAAAGATATTTAGCCAGGAGTAGAAAAAAAATTGAAGTAGATTTTGAGAGACCAACTGTCACATAGAAAAAGACTTATCAGTTATGTTCTTCAAGATCCTATCAACACTCCCATTACTGTCTTAGAAGAATAAATGAATCAGTGCTGAAGAGACATGAAGACACTGATTCTTAAATATCATATCAGAAAGCCATTTGCTCATTTATTGATTGAATACATTTTTATAGAAAGCTAGCAATGTGTCAGACACTGTGCTAATAGTATAGATTCAAGAGTGTAGGAGACAAACATTCCATGTACTCATGTATCTTTTGAGATACACCAATATTGGTCAAATACCTAAAAATGTGTTAAGTTTATTCGCACTCAATAAATACTTAAGTTTGAGCTTTTTATCAGATTAAATAGTTTGCAAGTATAACAAACTCAGATTATTCACAGTTCTTGCCTCTTCTACTTATCACATGCTAGATAGAATGGGAATATTATGTTGAACAAAATCAGACATGATTCCTACCTTCAAGGAGCTTACATTCTGGTGAAGGAGTCTAGATGCTTATTCAGTTAACAAATACATATGAAGTCTCAACTGAGGTCAGAGCTAGCAAGAAAATAAGTATGGTATTAGGACATATGATAGAGTGTCTATATCTACTTTGGAGTATAAGTGAGTTCACAAAAGTCATCTCTGAAGAACTTATTTTGAGCACAATGAAAGTTTTCTAAATGAAGTTTTTAAAAAATAGGAGGAAGAGACAGAATGAGTTGAGCGTGACTTCTCATACAGAGATATCCTGATTGTACAATGAGAAAAATTAAAACTGCAATAAAATATTGTCTCATACCAGTCAGAGTGGCTATTGTTAAAAAGTAAAACAAAATAAAAACAGATATTGATGAGGTTATGGAGAAAAGGGAATGCTTATACATTGAAGGTGGGAACGTAAATTACTTTGATCCATTTGGCAAGCAGTTTGAAGATTTTCAGGGAACTAAAAATAGAGATACTAAACCCAGCAATCCAATCACTAGGATAAGAAATCATTATGCTAAAAAGACACTTGCACTTGTATGTTTACCACAACACTGGCCACACTTGCACTTATATGTTTACTGCAGCAATGGCAACAGTAGCAAAGTTATGGAATCAGTGGTGGATTAGATAAAGTATAGTACATACACACCATAAAATACTACCCAGCCATAGACAAAGAATGAAATTATGTCATTTGCCGCAACACAGATGCAGCAGGAGGCCATTATCCTAAGTGAATTAACTCAGAAACAGAAAATCAAATCCTGCATGTTCTCACTAAGAAATGGGAGCTAAACAATGAGAACATATGGACATAAAGATGGAAACAATAGACACCGGGGACTCCATAAAGGAGAAGAGTGAGGAGGCAAGGGTTGAAAAAGTACCTACTGGGTACCATGTTCACTATTTGTGTGATGGATTTAAAATAAGCCCAAACCTCACCATCACACAATGAACCATGTAACAAATCTACAACTGCACCCCTTGAATCAAAATTTTAAAAAGAGAAAACTTTGTTTAGGTTTAATTTTAATGAGAAATATTCAAATTTTATACATAGATAGCAACTGAAGCCAGATACATGAATATTTACATAATTAGTTTCTATTTTCAGGAATTATCAACTAATTTACTGACCTAAACAAAGCATTACATATTTAACTAAATATTATGAAGCCATAATTTTTTAAAAAAGCCAAAATGATCCCGGAGGAAACAGCTACATTTATCTATAACAGGAAAAAATAGGCAGAAGAACATGTGATTTTATTTATTTATTTACTTGTTTATTTTTATTTTTTAATTAATTTTTATTTTATTCTAAAGATGTGGAGTACAATTCAGAATTAGGTATATAAATGTTCATTATGTAGGTACCCTTGTTGATGAGTTGTGCTCCTCCCGCCCCTGGCAGTTTCCCTCAACTACCAACCCCTCTCTTATAGTATGATGTAATTGTTGGAGGTCCACTTATAAGTAAGAACATATGGTGCTCTGTTGTTTGCTTCTGTGATAGATCACTGAGTATGATAGACTCTGAATCCATTCAAGTTGTCGTGAAGTCCATATGCTCTCCTTCTTTATGGCTGCATAATATTCCATTGTGTATATGTATCACATTTTTAAAAATCCAGTCCAGTTTGGATGGGCAGCATGGTTGGTTCCATATTTTTGCTATTGTGAATAGAGCTGCAACAAACATGCATGTGCAGGTTTTTTGTAGAATATTTGCATTCCTCTGGTTATATTCCCAGTAGGAGTACTGCTGGGTCAAATAGAAGGTCAATTTCTAGTTCTTTCAGAAATCACCACACTGTCTTCCAAACAGGTTGCACTAGTTTGCATTCCCACCAGCAGTGTAGGAGTGTTCCTTCTTCTCCACATCCTTGCCACCATCTATTGTTTGTTTTGTTAATGATGGCCACTCTTACTGGGGTTAGGTGGAATCTCAATATGGTTTTGATTTGCATTTCTGATGATTAGTGAGCCTGAGCGTATTTTTATGTGTCAGTTGGCTGCCCGTATATCTTCTTTTGAGAGTGACTATTCATGTCTTTTTCCCACTTTTTAATGGAGCTGTTTGTTTTTTCTTTTCAGCATGTTTGAGTTCTTTGTAGTTCCTAGATGTTAGGCCTTTGTCAGATATACAGTTAGTAAATATTTTATCCCAATCTATGGGCTGTCTCCCTGTTCTCTTGATGGTGTCTTTGGCTTTGCAGAAGCTTATCAGTTTGATAAAGTTCCATTTGTCTATCTTATTTCTTATTGTATAGGCACTTAGGGTTTTGATCAGGAATTGGTTGCTAGTTCCAATGTCCATAAGGTGTCTCCTGCATTTTCTTTTTTTTTTCTTTTTTTGAGTTGGAGTCTCACTCTGTTACCCAGACTGGAGTGCAGTGGCCGCTCCCGGCCACCGCAGCATCGACCTGCTGGGCTCCGGCGATTCTTCCGCCTCAGCCTTCCAAGTAACCGGAATTACAGGCATGTGCTACCATGCCTGGCTGATTTTTTGATTTATTGTAGAGATGAGGTCTCGCTGCCCAGGCGGGTCTCGAACCCGCGGGCTCAGGCAATCCACCCACCTCAGCCTCCCAAAGGCATGGGATTATAGGCTGAGCCACCGAGCCCGGCTACATTTTCTAAGATTCTTGCAGTTTGAGAATTTACATTTAGGTCTTTGATTCATTTAGAGTTAATTTTTGTGTATGGTGATAGGCAAGGGTCCTGTTTTAATCTTCTGCATGTGATCAGTCAATTTTCCCAGCACTATTTACTGAATAGGTTCTCCTCTCCCAAGTTATTGTTGTTGAAAGCTTTGTCAAAGATAAGTTGGTTGAGAAACTGAGGCTTTGCTTCTGGAATCTCTATCCTGTTTCATTGGTCTATGGGCCTCTTCTTGTACCAATACCAGGATGTTTTGATTGCTGTAGCCTTATAGTAAAGTCTGAAGTTTGAAAGTGTGATACCTCCTGTTTTGTTTCTTTTGCTAAGGATTGTTTTGGTTATTCGTGGTCATTTATGCTTCCATATGAATTTCTTTATTGACATTTCCAGGTTTGAAAAGAATGATGTTGGTAATTTAATGGGTATTGCTTTGAATCTGCAGATTGCCTTTGGTAGGATGGGCATCTTAACAATGTTGCTTCTTCCTATCCATGAACATGGAATAATTTCCCATTTGTTTATGTCTTCTTGGATTTCTTTGAGCAGTATTTTTTAGTTCTCATTGTAAAGGTCTTTCACTTTTCTGGTTAGGAAGATACCAAGGTATTTCATTTTTTGTGTGGCTATTGTGAATGGGGTTGTGTTTTTGATTTGGTTCTCTGCCTGCTTATTGCTGGTGTATAAGAATGCAGCTGTCTTTTACACATTTATTTTGTACTCTGAGACTTTGCCAAAGTCCTTTATCAGTGCAAGCAGGTTGTTGACAGATTCTCTTGGATTTTTGAGGTATAGGATCATATTGTCAGCAAAGAGGGATAACTTGACTTCCTTTTTTCCCATTTGGATACCCTGATTTCCTTCTCTTGTCTAATTGCCCTAGCTAGGACTTCCAACACAATGTTCAGCAAGAGGGGTGAGGGTGGTCAACCTTGTCTTGTTCCAGTTTTCAGGGGAAATATTTCCATTTTTTGTCCATTAGCAATATGTTAACTGTGGGTTTATTGTAGATGGCACTTAATATTTTGAGGTATAGTCCTTGTATAACTATGTGATTTAGGGTTTTTATCAAGAAGGGATGCTGGATTTTATCAAAAGCCTTTTCTGCATCTAATGATATAATAATGTGGTTCTTGTTTTTATATCTGTTGATGTATTTAATTACATTTATGGTTTTGCAAATGTTGAACCAGCCCTTCATCCTGGGGATGAAGCCTACTTGGTCATCATGGATGATTTCTGAGATGTGTTTTTGAATCTGATATGTTAAAATCTTGTTGAAGATTTTTGCACCTATGTTCATGAGGAATATTGCCTGTAGTTCTCTTTTTTTGTTGGATTTTACCCAGTTTGGATATCAGTGTGATATTAGCTTTGTAAAAAGATATTGGGAGAATTCCATCTTTTTCTATTGCATGAAATACTTTCAATAGGATTGGTATAAGCTCCTCCTCATTATTTTGTAGAATTCTGCTGAAAATCCATCAAGTCAAGGGCTTTTTTTTTTTTTTGTAAGTAGTTTAAATATTACAGAGTCAGTTTCCTGGGTTGTTGTTGCTCTATTTAGTGTCTCAATGTCTTCTTGTTTCATCCTGGGAAGGTTGTGTGATATCAAATATCCTCCATTTCATTTGGGTTATCATGCTTATTTCCATATGGGTGTACATAGTAATCTCAGATATTCTCTTGTATTTATCGTGGCTAGTTGTGATTTTACCTTTTTTATATCTGATTATGTTTATTTAGGCTTTTTCTCTCTTATTCTTGATTATTCTGGTGAGGTGTCTATCAATCTTTTAAATTCTTTCAAAGAACCAGCTTTTTGTTTTGTTGATGTTTTCTATGACATTTTTATCTTCTATGTCTTGTATTTGGACTCTTATTTTGGTGATTTGAATTCTTCTGCTAATGTTAGGGTTTTGGTGGTCTTCTCTTTCTAACTCCCTTAGGTAATTTGTTAGACTGTTAACTTATGTCTTTCCATTTTCTTGATGTGTGCTCATAGCAATATAAATTTCCCTCTTAGAACTGATTTCATGATATCACAGAGGTTTTGGTAAGATGTTTCTTCATATTCATTTGTTTTCAGGAATCTTGTAATTTCTGCTTTGATTTCAGTATTGACCCAGTAGTTGTTCAACATTATGCTGTTTAATGACCATTTCGTTGTGGGCTTTGGGAAAATGTTGTGGGTATTGATATTTATTTTTATTCCACTGTGGTCTGAGAAGGAGCCTGGCAATATTTCAACCATATGACATTTGTTTATGCTTGATTTATGGCCAAGGATGTGATCAATCTTGGAGTACATTCCATGTGGTGATGAGTATAATGTATATTCTGTGATTGTTGGCTGGATTAATTTGTAGATATCCATTAAGTCCTTTTGGTCAAATGTCAAGTTTAGGCTCTGGATCTCCTTGTTGATTTTTTTGCCTCGATGATCTAGCTAGCACTGTTAGTGGGGTTCAAGTTCCCTGCTATAATAGTGTTAGAGTCAATATCTTTTTTTAGTTTACTCTATAGTTGCTTTAAAAATGCTGGTGCTCCTGTGTTGGATGCATATATGTTTAGGGTGGATATTTCTTGTTGATGAATTGAATCTTTTATCACTATGCAGTGTTCTTTTGTATCTTTTTAATTTTTGGATATCTCAAAGGTTATTTTGTCTGATATTAAGATCTTGACTCCTGCCTTCTTTTGTGAATCCTTTGCCTGTAAACTCATTTTCTATCCTTTAACTTTGAGTCTGTGTGCGCCCCTTGTGTTTATATGAGTTTTGTGGGTGCAGCAAATAATTGGGCCATGGTTTCTTATCTAGTTTACCATTCTGTGTCTTTTCAGTGGTGTGTTTAGTCCATTCACAGTGAGGCTGATGTTTGAAATGTGATTGTTTATTTCTGTCATCAGGTTCTTATAAAGTTTTTTCTTTTTATGCTTGTTTTATTTTTCTTTTTTTTTCTTGGTGTTGATGTATGTGTGTGTTTTCAAGTTTGCTGTTGTACTGTATTCTCTGTTGATTCTGTGTTCTGCTATTCTCTTGGGAAGTGTGTGGTCATTCTTCTTTTTTCTTTCTTCTGTGCTTAATACATTTTTAAGTGTCTCCTGTAGAACTGGTCTGGAACCTGCATAATCTCTTAGAGATTGGATGTCAGGAAGGATTTAAATTCTGCATCATTGATGAAGTTCAGCTTGACTGGACAGGAAATTCTTGGTTGAAATTGTTTACCTTTGAGGACTTTGAATATTGAACTCCAGTGCCTTCTTGCTTGTAGTGTTTCTGTCAATAGGTCTGCTGCTATTCTGATTGGTCTTCCCTGATAGGTAGTCTGACCTTTCTCTCTTGCTGCCTTTAGGATTTTTTTTGTGTGTGTACCTACTTCGTGTAGGCATATTACTATGTGTCTAGGGGTTGGTTTTCTCATTTTAAGTCTTGTGGGGGTTCTCTGTATCTCATGTTTTTGACTGGTCACATTTCTGGTGAAATTGGGAATGTTTTCTTGTACCACCTCCTGGATACTTGCTCCAAGATGTTCTCTGTTTCCCTCTCTTCTTCTGGGATACCAATCAGGCATAGGTTTGGTCTCTTGATATAATTACACATGTCTTATAAATTTTGTTCTTTCTTTCTGAGTCTTCTTTCTAGGTTTTTTACAGATTGTTTTAATTCCTTGTTCTGGTCTTCAAGTTTTGAGATTCTTTCTTCAGCTAGATTATTTCTGCTTTTCGTGCTTGTCATTTTGTTATTTATTTCCTGGATGAAATTTTTTATTGCCAAAATCTCTGTTACAAGTTATTTCAGTGTTACTTCTTGTGTTTCTTGAGTCTTATTTACTCTTTCCATTCATTCCTTAATCCCTGTCTTATCTGGGGTCATTTGTTGGTTGCTTCCATTGTTTGGGCTCTGTGGCCTGATTTTTCAGGAGTTTTCTCTTTTTTGCACTTGAAATTACTTTTAGTCTTCTTTCGGTTTTTCCTCATTTGTGACAGATCTCTCGCTTTTCTCTTTAGTTCCATTATTCAGTGTCAATGGGAGAGACTTTGTCTTCTGATGTTTGCTCAGCCCTCTATTCTTCCCTGATCTGGGTTCCAGATTTGTTCTATTTTGAAACTGAACTGTGGGTGGGAAGCTTCTCTGTCTCTTGTAGCTTTGAAAATCAAATAAGATATGGGATGGGGAGCTAGGATTCAGAAACTACTTGCAAATAACAATGTTCACTGATTGTGGTATGTGTTCCTTGAGACGCACTCCCCATCACCACTCTATATGCCAATGCATGGCTATGTGCATGTGTGTTTAACCCCTGGGTGCAAGATAGAGTGGCAGCAACGAGGAGTGTGGAGAAAAATAGAATAAAATAATATGGATAAGAATTTTTTAAAAAGAAAAAAACACAGAACATTGACTGCAGAAACCAAATTAAAAAAAAATGAACACACACACACACACCCCAAAACAAACTGGAATAACAACACAGCAAACTAAACAAACAACAACAAAAAACCCAGGAAAACTAAACACACAGACACATGCCTAGCACAAAATGAATGAAGAAGAAAAAAATAAACACTGGAAAAAAAAAAACCCCAGAGGAATTTATATTGAACCCCCATACATATATTGACACACACTTTAAACTAAACAGTAAAAAATAAAAAGAAGAAGAACAAAAGGGCAAAGCAAACCAACAACAAAAAAAGTGAAAGATGAACACTTAGTCATTCACATACACACATAAACAAAACAAAACACAAAAAGAAAGTCACAGAAAAATAAATGAAAAAAAGAAAAAAGTGGGTGGCGATGAAGATAAAATCCTCACATACACATTCATGCACATAGGGAAAATATTTTTAAAAATAGATGAACTAAAAAACAAACAGGAAAATTTTTAAAAATTGAAAAAATAGTTAAAAATTACAAAAAAGAAAAAAAAGTTCCTGTCCTCTTGTTGTAGGCTCTGTAATTGTTCCTCCCTTCTGCTCTGCTATCTCCTGCAAGCTTCCACCTTTTTTACTCTCTCTCTAGTGTTCAGAGCAGGGATGGAGGAGGGGCATTGGGGGTGGATAGAACTGCAGTCCTCCCCTCTCACTCTTGTATGATCATGGAGATCTCCTCCAGTGGGGAGGCACAGTATTGTCTCTTCACCAGGTATGTACTTGCTACTCATGGGGGTACCCCAGCCAGACCATTTTGGGAATGGAGTCCTCCTATTGTGACTAATGTCTAAGCTCCACCTCTCTCAGTTGTGCTCCAGCTGTGGGGGTTTGATGTTCAGAGGATTGCTGAGTAGGAAGGGGTCAGCCCCAGCCTCACCACTGATCTCTTTGGAGGTATTCCTCATCCTTTTCTGGCTACATCCTTTGTCTCATGGCTGGATCAGGGTGGGAAGTGGAGACATCTGGGACTCAGCACTTGTCAGGTCCCTCCAACGTTTGTACTTTCAGAATATGCCCTTTGGGTCATGATCATCCCCTGAGTAGTTGATCTACCATACACAGAGATTGGGTCTGTTGCTCTGTGGTGAACAAGTTGGAGTACTTTCCTGCCCTGTTTTTAAGATGTTGGTGGGGTGACTCTTTCACCTTCTCCAGTGGGACTGTGCCTCTGGACTCCCTCCACAACCCTTGCTGCCAGTGTCCATCCAGGGACTGAAGTGGTGAGATAGAACCTGGAACTGGCAGTCTCTCTTGCTACAGTGGTGAGGCAGAGCCTGGAGCCAGCAGTCTCTCCCTGCCGCTTCTTCACAGGAAAACTTTTGTCCATTAAAAAAAATGGTGCAGCCAGGCTCGGTGGCTCAGCCTGTAATCCTGCGCCTTTGGGAGGCTGAGGTGAGTGGATTGCCTGAACCCATGGGTTTGAGACCTGCCTGGGCAGTGAGACCTCATCTCTACAATAAACAAAAAAATCAGCCGGGTGTGGTAATGCATGCCTGTAATTCTGGGTACTCAGAAGGCTGAGGCAGAAGGATCGCCAGAGCCCGGCAGGCAAGGCTGCGGTGGCCAGGAGCGGCCACTGCACTCCAGTCTGGGTGACCAAGTGAGACTCCAACTCAAAAAAAAAAATGGTGCTCAGCTTCTGTGACCTGGGAAATGCCTAAGGACCAAACAGAAGTTGCAGCACCAGCTGCTTTAACAGGAGTGCCCTGGCCACTTGTTCACGAGTCCCCATTTAGTCTTTCCCAGCCTTTTCTTCCCAGGAAAGACTTTGTTGATTAAAAAAATGGTGCTCAGCTTCTGCATCCTGGGAATTGCTAGGGTCCAAGCCAAGCAGCTGCAGCACCAACCACTGCACCAGGAAAACCCTGACTGTTAGTTTCCTAGTACTCACTCATTCAGCCACTCACACACCAGCCCATGCACAAAATTTTCCATACACTCACTCACTCACACTGGGACTCACATAGTCTGACTAACTCGGTCACCATCTTCTTGACACTCCTTTGTAGAAGTTTGAATAGAAAGGTACATACCACCCAAAAGGAAGTCAACAAGAAGGCGAGTTTTTATTGTTGTTGTTTGTTTGTTTTGTTTTGTTTTTAGAGATGAGGGAGGTGTCTTGTTATATTTCCCAGGCTAGTCTCAAACCTCTGGCCTCCAGTGATCCTCCTGCTTCAGTCTTCAAAGTAGCAAATAAATTGTTTTCTGTAGAAATGTTTAGTAGAGTTGATTTGCTTTTTCCCTGCAACACTTTAGAACTCTAGTAGTTTTTAATCTATTCTATATTAAGGTTTGTTCTCTACCACCAGTCAATATTAGAAAAGTGAATGATTTTTAAAGAGTCAAAAAAAATTAAGAAATATTCCTGGCAAATTAATGTTTACTTGCAAACTCATTGGCAGGATTTAAAAAAAATTTACTTTCTAATTTTATATTGGTTTTATAATTTTTAGTTACATCAATTACTTTTCATAAAGTAGAAAAAGCAAAAAGCATAAACAGTTATAAACCATTTGGTGTAATGAAAGTCCACACCTTCAGACCAAATCACTTCTACAGACAACATAAGAGTCTCACAACAATCAGGCTACCAATGTTAAAGCAGTAGCCAGTCAGCATGTCAAGCACTGAGAGTATGTTGTAGACAGCACAGTGAGTACATTTCAGGGTATTAGCTAGCAGTATAACTGCAAGTGAAATCAGCTTTCTTGGTTTGATTTCTTCCTTTGTAAATGAAAGTATTTAGGAAAAGATAGCTATGGTTGCCAATAGTGCTCTTCACAGATCCTGTCTGCTTCCTCATCTCTTTTAGACACATGAATAGAAAGACCTCATTGGTGAGTTGGGCTTAGTGACCAGCTATGGTCAGGGAGTTGTAACAGAAGTGATGTGTGTCACTTATTTTAAGCCAATGATAATTTGAGATTGTTAGCTACAACAGCATAATCTAGCTTTTCTTCTCAGTGATACATTTATGTAAAATTCTATTAATATGGAGATAAAA
>NW_007224317.1:0-632 GCF_000164805.1 Carlito syrichta | reverse complement strand
AAATTAGGCACGGTGGCTAAGTAATGTGCCCAAGATAAACAATTAGTATGAAGGTGCATCAGAATTTGGACTTAGGTGGCTGATTCTAAACTCTAAATGTATAAAATGTATACTATGTAAAGAATAATAACAATATATTATCAATTAAAATAAATCAGGCTTCAAAAACTAAGATCCAGGCCTGGCTCATGCTGATAATCCCACACTTTGGGTGACTGAGGTGAGAAGATTGCTTGAGCCCAGGAGCTACAGATCAACCTGGGTGACATAGCAAGATCTCATCTCTACAAAAAGTAATAAAAAATTTAGGAAGAAACTGCCAAGTGTGACTGCTGACTCCAAGTTCTGCTTCACCATTTCATCACCTGACCAAACATTGGTAGCAGGGACCACAGAGGGAATGCTGTAAGGGAGCCAGAGGCAGAGCCCCACTGGAGATAAAGCAGACACCTTGCCACAGTCTTGAAAACTGGGCAGGGAAGTGCTCTGGCTTGCTCACCATGAAGTGACAGATCTGATCTCTGGAGGGTTTGGGGGGTGAACTACTCAGGCTGACTGTGCCTTAGAAGGAATATCCTGAAAACACAAACTTCAGAGGGACAGGATGAGAGCTGAGTCTCAGGCACCCCACC
>NW_007224316.1:0-728 GCF_000164805.1 Carlito syrichta | reverse complement strand
CTGTCCTTCCTTTTTCCTCCTTCTTTGCCTCAAAAATGCAGCCACCTCAGTCCCTGAGATAGCCATGAGGACAGACCAGCCACTAAGATGCTGGGGCAGAAAGATAGATGATGGCTGCCTGCCATGGGGATAATCCAGGTGCACCATAGACAGCATCTCCTGGGTTCCTTTGCAAGAGAAATAACTTCCTCTTTTGTCTATTCAAGATTCAGTTGGGTGCTTCTGCCACAATGTCTCTCAGGGGACAGGGACTTTGTCTCAACTGAGGCTCATCAGGGGCAGGATGCACTTCTCAGATGACACGTAGGTATTGGCCAATTTTGTTGTGACTGAGATGACAATTTAAGCTAATTCTGTAATCATGTTTTCAGGCATATGTATTAGGTCATGCAGAATAACCAAATAATTCTCAATATTTAGTGACATAACATTGTATTTTGCACTCCCACCCTGGCATTGCTGGCTAGCTCTTAGGTTGGGGGCATCTGTCCTCCATTATCATTCAGGATCCCAGTGTCCTTCCATTTGTGGCTTCACTAACCCTGGGATCTTATCCATTGGCAAGAACTGGTCACATGACCATATGTAACACAAAGAAGTCCAGAAATGTAGTCCGATTGCGTTCAAAGAAGAAGAGAATGGATTTTTATGGGCAACTAGAATTCTCTGCAACAGTAAGTAATTCATATGGATTTACATATTGTGTTTCTCCAATCTTTAAGTGTCTG
>NW_007224315.1:0-722 GCF_000164805.1 Carlito syrichta | reverse complement strand
ATAGACAGCATCTCCTGGGTTCCTTGCAAGAGAAATAACTTCCTCTTTTGTCTATTCAAGATTTCAGTTGGGTGCTTCTGCCACAAAGTCTCTCAGGGGACAGGGACTTTGTCTCATCTGAGGCTCATCAGGGGCAGGATGCACTTCTCAGATGACACGTAGGTTTTTGGACAAATTGGTTGTGATGAGATGACAATTTAAGCTAATTCTGTAATCATGTTTTCAGGCATATGTATTTAGGTCATGCAGAATAACCAAATAATTCTCAATATTTTAGTGACATAACATTGTATTTTTGCAGTCCCACCCTGGCATTGCTGGCTAGCTCTTAGGTTGGGGGCATCTGTCCTCCATTATCATTCAGGATCCCAGTGTCCTTCCATTTGTGGCTTCACTAACCCTGGGATCTTATCCATTGGCAAGAACTGGTCACATGACCATATGTAACACAAAGAAGTCCAGAAAATGTAGTCCGATTGCGTTCAAAGAAGAAGAGAATGGATTTTTATGGGCAACTAGAATTCTCTGCAACAGTAAGTAATTCATATGGATTTACATATTGTGTTTCTCCAATCTTTAAGTGTCTGCTGTATGCCAAACTGATTGATTCAGCAGCTCCTGGCCTGAGAGAAGCTTCCTGTTTAGAGAGAGATAAAACATGGTATGAAGTGCCTGAGAGGGAGAGGGATAATGAAAGTGCTCTGGGAGTCCAGTGGATTATT
>NW_007224314.1:0-756 GCF_000164805.1 Carlito syrichta | reverse complement strand
CAGTAGCGAAACATGGACCCAACCCAGATGCCCATATACATATACACAATGGAATGCTAGGCAGTCAAAAAGAACAACAAAATTTGCAGGAACTGGGATACAGCTGGAGACTATCATATTAAGCAAACTATTTCAGAAACAAATAACTGAATACTGCATGTTCTCACTCATAGGCAGGTCTGGCACAAGGGTGAGATTGGCAGAAACTGGACACTGCTAGCGGAGGGAGGGAGGTAGAGGGGAGGGAGACACATGGCAACATGCTGGGCAACTGGTCCACTATCGGGGGAGAGAGGGTCAGTTAGGCACGGAAGCTTCACCTGCCTACAACCTACCTATGTAGTAATTCCCCATTTGTACCCCACAGCTATAAAATAAAAAAATTAATTCAAAATGGATTAAAAATTAAATTTAAGAACTAAAAATAAAAGTCTTAAAAAAAACATAAAGGCAAATTTTTATGACTTTGAATTTCATGTTAGTGTCACCTAAAGCAATAGTAGTCAAAGAAAAAAACTCCCAGATATTTGGACACTCTCAAAATTAAAAACTTTTGTGCATGAAAGATTCAACAAAATGACAAAATGAAAAGCCAACTCACAGAATGGTCAAAATATTGGCAAATATTAAATATGATAAGAATTTTGTACCCAGAAAATACAAAAATTTTACATTTCAAGTATAGAAACACAAACAATTCAACTACAAACGGGAAATGAGCTTGAATAGAAATTTCTTCAAAGAAGCTTATACACT
>NW_007224313.1:0-967 GCF_000164805.1 Carlito syrichta | reverse complement strand
GAACAGAAAATAGACTGTATCTGGGCCTTAGACCACGAAATGTCATATGAGTTAGTAAATTATTAAATTAAGCACAACATTCAATTTCTTATAATGACTTTGTTATGGACTTGGAGGTGAAATTATCAGAGGACATGCATTTGGAGTATTTTTATTTTTGCTTAAGTCCTTTACTCCAGGATTATAAACACATAACAAAAGATACTTTTTCGCATGTGAAGATTCTGTCTGGGATCAATGAACAGAAACTATAGAGGGATTCTCCCTCACTGATGAAGCTTAGCTTGCCGTGGTAGATTGTTCTCGGTTGAAATTATTTATCTTTTAGAATTTTGAAGATAGGGTTCCAAGCTCTCCTAGCCTGGAGGATTTCTGTAGATGAATCTGCTGTTATTTTAATTGGTCTTTCCTGGTAGGTAGTCCCCACAAAAAATGGGAGCATATAAAAACTATCCAGAAACCAACTTGAAAGAGTTTCTAGTGCTCAAAAGAGTTTTCATAACTTGAACAATAAAAAATGCAGAATAGACTTTTACATAAATTATGAAATATGTAACAATTAAACTAGACTGGTGTTAAGAAACAAAGACAAATGAGAAAAGACAGACATATATTTCAAAAAAATACTTCCAAGCAACTTACGTGTTATTCTCCCTTTCAAGAAGGTGGAAATTAAAACTCTGCCCTTAATTCTAGCATAGTCTTAGGCATATGAAAGATATTCTCACTCTTTTTTTGATTTTACTCTGAGATTTTAAATGATACAATAAAATCATTATAAAAATAATAAACTTACTGTATTAATAATTTTAAATATATGTGAAAAACACTGAAATTCTTGTAAAAAGACGAGTTTTATGGAAAATTTCAAAGAATATACTTCTAATTCACATACTTAGAAAATGACTTGTGTTGTGATTATGGATGAAAACATACAACCAAACAGATGAAACCAATCAATTAAAAA
>NW_007224312.1:0-2047 GCF_000164805.1 Carlito syrichta | reverse complement strand
GTGTATATATATATATATATATATGTTATATATGTATAGTATTTTTTCTTGTTCATACACACCAATGATAAAGTTTAATTTATAAATTAGGCCCACTATGAGATAAGCAACACTAGCAAATAACAATTATAACAATATGCCAGCATCACTACTATTGTTCTTTGGGACTATTATTAAGTAAAATAAGGGTGACTTGAACACAGCACTGCAATACTGCAACAGTTAATCTGATATCAAGATGGTTACTAAGTCAATCTGATATCAAGATGACTAATGGTTGTTGGCAAATACTGAGTAAATATTCTAGACAAAGGTGATTCATGTCTAGGCAGAATGGAGTGGAACAATGTGAGATATCATCAGGTCACTCAGAACAGTGTGTAATTTATAACTTATGAATTGTTTGTTTCTGGAATTTTTCATTTAATATTTTCAGACAGTGGTTTACCATGAGTAAATGAAACAGAGAAAAGGGAAACCATGGATAGGGCAGGAAAACTGTATAAATATAAATGAATAGGGATACTATACATACAGTATACACACACACACATACACACACACACATATATACACACACACATACACACATATACACATTTCTATATATGCTCACATAGGCACATATATATAGTACGTTCTTTATAACATCTGTGTACTACTCTATAATTATGTTTCTGTCATTGTTAAATGATTTTGAGCTATTGCAAACAATACTGCCAGAAGTAAATCTTTGCATATGCCTGAGGTTCTATCTCTAGAATATGTTCTAGAAGTAGGACTCAGACATGTGATTTTTAATTATGACAGGTTTTAACAACTATGCTTTAAAAGGGGGTCAAAAATGGTCCACCTCCCCAAAAGTATATGTGTCCATTCACTCACAAGTTCTTGAATACTGTTTAATATTTGACACTTTGAGAAGAGAAAAAATAAATCTCACTTTATTACTTGTGAGGTTGAAACATATTTTATTGGCCTTTGTTAATCTTTTACTATGAACTACCATTACATACTTTCAAAATTTTGTTAGAGTTTTTTGTATAAGAAAATTAACTTCGAAAGCATTGGCAAATAAACTTAACCTTCTAAAGTGTTGAAAATATTTTCTCATGTTGCGTTTGAGTTTTGATTGGATTTATAAGGGATTTTTTTTTCCTTAGCAGTTTTAAAACATTTTTAAACAAATTTTATCAGTCATTTTACTCATAAATTCTAGATACTAGCTTATTTATATAAAGGCCTTTCCCATTCAAGATTATTTGTAAATTCACAAAAAATTTATTTTCATGATTCTTTTTTCATTTTTTTTAAATAAATATTATTTCCACCTATAATTCCATTTGGTGTAGATAATGATAGAAAAATCACTAATGATATATAAGAATATATGTGATATAAATATAAACATATAAATATATATTATGTAAATGACATACAAATCACTTAATATCTAGTCATCATAACACAATTTATTGAAGATTTTCCCATTAGTTTGAAATTGTTAATATTCTTAAGTATGTGCATTAGTGTCTATTTTCTCTTTGATTCCTTCTAGACCTAGGTAATATTCATAGCTTTTGAATATATCGAATAAATGTAATTATTCACATTACTCCTTATAACTTTCCTTAACTAATTTCATATTCAAAATGAATTTTTGTTGCAAACAAATTAAAGCCTGATTGACAATCTAAAGTGACAATAGCTGAGTTATTAATAGCTGTGTGAACATGAGAAAGCTATTTCAACTTTCTGTGACTCAGTTGTACTTTTTTATAAAATTATTGTGAGGAATATAGGGAAACAAAAACAAGTAGAATATTTAACTCCATACCTAGCATACAGAAACACTATAACTGTTTGTGATTCTACAATTATGAATAACTTGTAGACTGATTTAAGGGAAATTGCCATATCTACAACATCATGCCTTCTACAATTGAATGGGTTACATCTTTCCATTAATTCAAGGCAGATTTCTTTTACATCATTTTGTAGAACTTTTAAAGTTTCATTTATATGTTTTGAATGTTTCAATAAGCTA
>NW_007224311.1:0-2047 GCF_000164805.1 Carlito syrichta | reverse complement strand
AATCTGATATCAAGATGACTAATGGTTGTTGGCAAATACTGAGTAAATATTCTAGACAAAGGTGATTCATGTCTAGGCAGAATGGAGTGGAACAATGTGAGATATCATCAGGTCACTCAGAACAGTGTGTAATTTATAACTTATGAATTGTTTGTTTCTGGAATTTTTCATTTAATATTTTCAGACAGTGGTTTACCATGAGTAAATGAAACAGAGAAAAGGGAAACCATGGATAGGGCAGGAAAACTGTATAAATATAAATGAATAGGGATACTATACATACAGTATACACACACACACATACACACACACACATATATACACACACACATACACACATATACACATTTCTATATATGCTCACATAGGCACATATATATAGTACGTTCTTTATAACATCTGTGTACTACTCTATAATTATGTTTCTGTCATTGTTAAATGATTTTGAGCTATTGCAAACAATACTGCCAGAAGTAAATCTTTGCATATGCCTGAGGTTCTATCTCTAGAATATGTTCTAGAAGTAGGACTCAGACATGTGATTTTTAATTATGACAGGTTTTAACAACTATGCTTTAAAAGGGGGTCAAAAATGGTCCACCTCCCCAAAAGTATATGTGTCCATTCACTCACAAGTTCTTGAATACTGTTTAATATTTGACACTTTGAGAAGAGAAAAAATAAATCTCACTTTATTACTTGTGAGGTTGAAACATATTTTATTGGCCTTTGTTAATCTTTTACTATGAACTACCATTACATACTTTCAAAATTTTGTTAGAGTTTTTTGTATAAGAAAATTAACTTCGAAAGCATTGGCAAATAAACTTAACCTTCTAAAGTGTTGAAAATATTTTCTCATGTTGCGTTTGAGTTTTGATTGGATTTATAAGGGATTTTTTTTTCCTTAGCAGTTTTAAAACATTTTTAAACAAATTTTATCAGTCATTTTACTCATAAATTCTAGATACTAGCTTATTTATATAAAGGCCTTTCCCATTCAAGATTATTTGTAAATTCACAAAAAATTTATTTTCATGATTCTTTTTTCATTTTTTTTAAATAAATATTATTTCCACCTATAATTCCATTTGGTGTAGATAATGATAGAAAAATCACTAATGATATATAAGAATATATGTGATATAAATATAAACATATAAATATATATTATGTAAATGACATACAAATCACTTAATATCTAGTCATCATAACACAATTTATTGAAGATTTTCCCATTAGTTTGAAATTGTTAATATTCTTAAGTATGTGCATTAGTGTCTATTTTCTCTTTGATTCCTTCTAGACCTAGGTAATATTCATAGCTTTTGAATATATCGAATAAATGTAATTATTCACATTACTCCTTATAACTTTCCTTAACTAATTTCATATTCAAAATGAATTTTTGTTGCAAACAAATTAAAGCCTGATTGACAATCTAAAGTGACAATAGCTGAGTTATTAATAGCTGTGTGAACATGAGAAAGCTATTTCAACTTTCTGTGACTCAGTTGTACTTTTTTATAAAATTATTGTGAGGAATATAGGGAAACAAAAACAAGTAGAATATTTAACTCCATACCTAGCATACAGAAACACTATAACTGTTTGTGATTCTACAATTATGAATAACTTGTAGACTGATTTAAGGGAAATTGCCATATCTACAACATCATGCCTTCTACAATTGAATGGGTTACATCTTTCCATTAATTCAAGGCAGATTTCTTTTACATCATTTTGTAGAACTTTTAAAGTTTCATTTATATGTTTTGAATGTTTCAATAAGCTAATTTTGATGGAGTCTCTTTCTGCTCTTAGCCACTCTATTTTCTCATATATTAATTTTTAATTACCACTTAAATCTGCAACAATTCTTGGATTTATTCTCTTGTATTTCTGAGGTATATTCCTATCATTTAACAATAATGTTAAGTTTAACTCCCTTTTCTTCATTTTTATACTTTATTAATTTTTTGACTAATTACACTGACTAATAATTAAACATGCCCTTTAACACTGAGGATACTTTTACTATTTCTAG
>NW_007224310.1:0-2047 GCF_000164805.1 Carlito syrichta | reverse complement strand
CCTTCTAGACCTAGGTAATATTCATAGCTTTTGAATATATCGAATAAATGTAATTATTCACATTACTCCTTATAACTTTCCTTAACTAATTTCATATTCAAAATGAATTTTTGTTGCAAACAAATTAAAGCCTGATTGACAATCTAAAGTGACAATAGCTGAGTTATTAATAGCTGTGTGAACATGAGAAAGCTATTTCAACTTTCTGTGACTCAGTTGTACTTTTTTATAAAATTATTGTGAGGAATATAGGGAAACAAAAACAAGTAGAATATTTAACTCCATACCTAGCATACAGAAACACTATAACTGTTTGTGATTCTACAATTATGAATAACTTGTAGACTGATTTAAGGGAAATTGCCATATCTACAACATCATGCCTTCTACAATTGAATGGGTTACATCTTTCCATTAATTCAAGGCAGATTTCTTTTACATCATTTTGTAGAACTTTTAAAGTTTCATTTATATGTTTTGAATGTTTCAATAAGCTAATTTTGATGGAGTCTCTTTCTGCTCTTAGCCACTCTATTTTCTCATATATTAATTTTTAATTACCACTTAAATCTGCAACAATTCTTGGATTTATTCTCTTGTATTTCTGAGGTATATTCCTATCATTTAACAATAATGTTAAGTTTAACTCCCTTTTCTTCATTTTTATACTTTATTAATTTTTTGACTAATTACACTGACTAATAATTAAACATGCCCTTTAACACTGAGGATACTTTTACCATTTCTAGTATGCATCCCTGTTTTTATTTTTGTCTTATTGCATTGCTATTACTTTAAGAAAAGTATAACAAGTGATACAAAAATTGACATTCTTCTATAGTGCCTGCCTTTAAAGGTATGGATGGCTTCTATTATCTCACCATTGAGCATGATATGGACTTACCATTTTCAGTATATATATTTTATAATATTAATAGTCTATCCCTCAATTACCAATTTAATAAGTCTTTCCTATAAGTAAAAAACCAAAATTTATCAAATATAACTTACATATGTTTATGTGAATTAATATTCACACACATAAACATATGTAAGCTATATTTGATAAATTTTGGTTTTTTCTTCTCCTCTGACCTATAGTGTCTATATTTACATGAAAGATTCTGCAACATTGAACATTCAGAATTTCATTCTACATAATTCCATTTTATTAGTGAGAAAAAATGAGAAGCAATGTGAAAGGGAGAAGGAGAGAGAAAAAGAGTGTAGTAAACAGGAGAATATGTATGTGTGTGTGTAAGCATACCTATATATACATGCACATTTGTATGTGTGTATATAAAATTGCAAAGGTGTTTGTGTTTATTTATTTAATATTTATCCTAACTGATTTTTAATAGATAATAACAAGATAATTTTAAAGTTATAAAAGAAAAAAATAGAAAATGCAAAGCAGGCTTTTCTTGAAAAGTAAATTAATTTCTTAAACAGGATACAAAAAGAAGTAATGAATAAAATATTAATAAATTGGAACATATTAAAATTAAAAACTTCTTCAAATTAAAAAACAAAATAGGAGAAGCCAATCTACAGATGAGAAAAGATTTTATTTTCTATATGTACAGCTAATGAAAGACCAGAATCTAGAACATATAAATAACTCTTTCAAATCAATAATAAAAAGACAAAGAATTCAATTTAAAAATAGACAAAAAATATCTAATAAGAGGGAGGAAAATCAATTGGCCAATAAATGTAAGAAAAGGTGCTCAACTTAATTAGTCATTGGAAACTACAAATTAAATGTGCAATGCATCTGTTAGAGATTATTAGATATTTTGTTATCAATCATTTTGGTACAATTTAAAAGATAAATGATAGCTTATTTGGGGGATAATGCAGGACTCAGCACTCTCATAAACTCTTGGTGAAAATAAATTGACACATTGGTAACTTCAGTGTATCAATTTAAATTAGTAGAATCAATCAACAAGTTCCACTTCCTGAAAGCTGCCATATAGAAACAGTGGCACATGTACATAAAAGTATATTATTTATAAGGTCAAAAAAACTAGAACAAGATTAA
>NW_007224309.1:0-710 GCF_000164805.1 Carlito syrichta | reverse complement strand
CAATAAATGTAAGAAAAGGTGCTCAACTTAATTAGTCATTGGAAACTACAAATTAAATGTGCAATGCATCTGTTAGAGATTATTAGATATTTTGTTATCAATCATTTTGGTACAATTTAAAAGATAAATGATAGCTTATTTGGGGGATAATGCAGGACTCAGCACTCTCATAAACTCTTGGTGAAAATAAATTGACACATTGGTAACTTCAGTGTATCAATTTAAATTAGTAGAATCAATCAACAAGTTCCACTTCCTGAAAGCTGCCATATAGAAACAGTGGCACATGTACATAAAAGTATATTATTTATAAGGTCAAAAAAACTAGAACAAGATTAAACACTTACTAATAAGTTATTAATAGATCATGACATAGTTTTATCATGGAATATTTTCCATCCATTAAAAATAATGATGCAGCAATATATACTAAATCATGAGAAAGACATTGTCTTAAATGATTTTGTGCTGCTATAACAGAATACCAAAGACTGGTTAGTTTACAAAGAACAAAAATATATTTCTCACAGTTCTGGAGGTGGGGAAATCCAACATCAAGGCAATATCTAATGAGGGCCTTCTTGCTGAGACTTCAATTGGTAAAAGGCAGAAAGGTAAAAAGGAGCCAACTCTCTTCATCAAGCTCCTTTAGAAAGGGACCTAATCCCATTCACAAGGGTGAAGTCCAGGGACAACTCTGTTGAACATCC
>NW_007224308.1:0-799 GCF_000164805.1 Carlito syrichta | reverse complement strand
AAAAAAAAAAAAGAAGCACACATTTTGGGTTCCCTTTTTTGCCAGCCACTGGACTGAGATACTGTGACATAGCCAGGGAAAGGAAAAGCACTCTCTCTCTCCCACAAGTTTATTATCCCAACCCACAGTGAAAGAAGGCCCCAAAGGGATTGTGACCTTTGCACTGGGACACACTCAGTACCTGACTTGCTGAAACAGGACACTGTCAACCTACAGAATGAGTGGCAATACAGGAACCAAGGTTTCTGATTGGGAAGGAGACAGTTGCAGGGACAGCAGGCATCACTGGGTCAGAGGAAAGGAGTAGATATTCTAAACGAAGGGGTGACAGTAGGAGGCAAGACCACACAGACACCTAGGCTTCACACTTTAGTATGCTGGATCGTGCTATTAAACTTCACTTATCCCATAGAATCCCAAAGGCAAAATGCTTAATAATCTTCTTTTGTGTGTTGGAGTCTCACTCTGTCGCCCAGACTGGAGGGCAGTGGCCACTCCCGGCCACCGCAGCCTCGACCTGCTGGGCTCCGGGGTTCCTTCCGCCTCAGCCTTCCAAGTAGCTGGAACTACAGGCACGCACTACTATGCCCCCAGCTAATTTTTGATTTATTGTAGAGATGAGGTCTCGCCAAGTTGCTCAGGCGGGTCTCGAACCCGCGGGCTCAGCAATCCATTCACCTTAATCTCCCAAAGGCGCGAGATTACCGGCTGAACCACCGAGCCCAGCAATAATCTTTTTATTAATTTTATTATTTTACAGATGAGTTCTCACAATATTGATAGTTTTAAACTGGGTTTC
>NW_007224307.1:0-743 GCF_000164805.1 Carlito syrichta | reverse complement strand
CAGACTGAGGTGAGGGGATTGCCTGAGCCCACAGGTTTGAGAACAGCCTGGGCAACTTAGCGAGGCCTCATCTCTACAGTAAATCAAAAAATTAACCAGGCATGGTGGCACGCACCTGTAGTTCCAGCTACTTGGAAGGCCGAGGCGAAAGGATTGCCTGAGCCCAGCAGGTCAGCACTGGGGTGGCGGTGAGCCAACCTATGTGACAGAGTGAGACTTCAATTCAAAAAAAAAAAAAAAATACAAAGCATAAAACCTCAATAAATACAGAAGAATAATTTAATGAATAGCATTGATTATTTGTAAAAAGTCTTAGACATTTAGAAGGAAACATCTTTGATCTAATAAAAGCAGCATATAATGGTAAAATTTTGGAAACTTTTCTGTTCAGTCATAAAACAAGGGTGCTGCTATTACCACTTCTGTTCAATAATGCATTTATGTTACAAATTAGTACAATAAGGCAAATTTTAAAAAAGAAAATCTAAGAATAAAATGTATAATATGTAAAACTAAATATATATAATAGACGAGCTAAAGAGCAGAATAAAGATGACATTAATGAACTACTTGAAAATAAAATCTAGAATGAAATTTTATTTGTTATAGCTACAAAAAAAAAATAAAACCCTAGGAATAAACTTAACCAAAGGAAATGAAAGACCTTTACAAGGGAACTATAAAAAGTGATGAAAGAATTGAGAGACACAACAACAGAAAGACTTTCCATGTGTGGTTGAAAA
>NW_007224306.1:0-1624 GCF_000164805.1 Carlito syrichta | reverse complement strand
CCAGAGAAATAAAAACTTAATCACACAAAACCTATACACAAATGTTTATAGCATCTTTATTTATAATAGCTTCAAATTGGAAACAACTCAAAATATCCCTCAATTAGTGTATAAACTATGGTATATCCATATCATGGGATACTTTTCAGGAAGAAAAAGAACAAACTATTGACAAATCTAACAACCTATAATGAATCTATAGAAACTGGAAAAATCACATTCCTGAAGGAAAAAAGGCTCACCAATTCTCTAAGATTATACACTACAATATGTAATTTAGACAGCACTCTTAAATTGCCAGAATTGTAGAAATGGTGAAAAGTTTAGAATTTTCCAGAAATTACAGCATGTGGGGGAAGAATGAAAGACACTGTGGCTGTCAAAAGAGTACAGGGATAATTGCTGTGGTGATAAAAATGTTCTTTATCTTGACTGTCTAGTATAGTGGTTATAATATTGTACTACAGTTTTTTTCAAGATGTTACCATTCAGGGAAACCAGATGAAAAAACAAGTAATCTTTTTATCATTTCTTATAACTACCTCTGAACTTATGATGAGCTCAAACTCAAAAGTTATTATAAAAATACAAAAGCAGCCTGGGCGCAGTGGCTCAAGCCTGTAATTCCAGTACTTTGGGAGACTGAGGTGAGGGGATTGCCTGAGCCCACAGGTTTGAGAACAGCCTGGGCAACTTAGCGAGGCCTCATCTCTACAGTAAATCAAAAAATTAACCAGGCATGGTGGCACGCACCTGTAGTTCCAGCTACTTGGAAGGCCGAGGCGAAAGGATTGCCTGAGCCCAGCAGGTCAGCACTGGGGTGGCGGTGAGCCAACCTATGTGACAGAGTGAGACTTCAATTCAAAAAAAAAAAAAAAAATACAAAGCATAAAACCTCAATAAATACAGAAGAATAATTTAATGAATAGCATTGATTATTTGTAAAAAGTCTTAGACATTTAGAAGGAAACATCTTTGATCTAATAAAAGCAGCATATAATGGTAAAATTTTGGAAACTTTTCTGTTCAGTCATAAAACAAGGGTGCTGCTATTACCACTTCTGTTCAATAATGCATTTATGTTACAAATTAGTACAATAAGGCAAATTTTAAAAAAGAAAATCTAAGAATAAAATGTATAATATGTAAAACTAAATATATATAATAGACGAGCTAAAGAGCAGAATAAAGATGACATTAATGAACTACTTGAAAATAAAATCTAGAATGAAATTTTATTTGTTATAGCTACAAAAAAAAAATAAAACCCTAGGAATAAACTTAACCAAGGAAATGAAAGACCTTTACAAGGGAAACTATAAAAAGTGATGAAAGAAATTGAAGAAGACACAAACAAACAGAAAGACTTTCCATGTGTGGTTGAAAAACTTAATATTGTTAAAATGACCATACTACCCAAAGTAATTTTTGATTCAATGCAATCCTTATCAAAATACCAATGCCATTTTTCACATAAATAGAAAAAACAATCCTAAAATTTACATGGCACCACGAGAGAGCCCAAATGGCCATACCAATTCTCAGCAAAAAGAACAAATCTGGGGTCAGCACATTATCTGACTTTAAAATAGATCACAAGGATATAGTAACCAAAACAGTATTG
>NW_007224305.1:0-1716 GCF_000164805.1 Carlito syrichta | reverse complement strand
GTAGAGACAGGGTCTTGCCAAGTTGCCCAGACTGGTCTCAAACCCCTGGGCTCAGGCAGTTCTCTCACCTTGGCCTCCCCAAGTGCTGGGATCACAGGCATGAGCCACCTCATTGGTCTGGATGTTCTTTAATTGTGATGGGAACCTGTTATCCTCAGTCTATCACTGAAGTCGTGGCTATTTCATCTTTGAAACTCTTCTGCTCTACCTTTCACCTCTATGCACCTCCATTACCATCACCTATCCTAGACCACACTAGCTTGATCCCTTTCCTAAGTTACCATCGTCATCCTCCAAAAGTCTGCATGGCATGGGAATGTGAGGGACATTGATGGTAGGAAGGAATGAAGAAAGCAGGGGACCAGCTAGTAGACAGTTGTAGTTGTTCATGTGAGATATGTTGGTGTGTTGGTCTAGTGTGGTGGCAGGGGAAGCAGTGAGAGGTGGTTAGCTTGTGAATCTCTTCTGAAGGTGACCAACTGGGCTGCTGATGGAATGGAATGAGAAAGAGAGAGGAATAAAGGTTTGTTTTTTTTTTCCTAGGTTTTTGGCCGCAGCAACTGGGAGCGTGGTAGCAACATTTACTGGGAATGGAACGACTCAAAAGGAGTGCATTTTGGGAGTTGGGGAGGTGAAACATTCAGTTTGTCAAGTTCTATTTGGGATGTACCAGACAGTGAGTGAAGGTGCTGAGTAACCTGTGGCATGTGGGAGGACCCTGGGACTTTTACCTGCGTTCCCTAGGGGACAGGCGGGAGACTAGATAAGGTCACCTGGAGACAGATGTACAGACAGGGAAGGTGGTGAGGGCTGAGGATTGAGCCCCAGAGTGTTCTGTGTCTAGAAACAGGGAAGATCAGGAGATTGTGGTGACTGGGAAGGGGACAGGGAAACCAGAAGAGCCCATTCTCCTGGGAGTCAAGTGAAGGAAGCGATTCAAAGAGGAGAGTCCACTGTGCAAAATTCTGCTGAGAATGTTTATACTGTGAGAATGTTTATACTGTAAAAAAATTCTGCTGAGAATGTTTATACTGTGAGAATGTTTATACTGTAAAAAGCCAGGTATAGTTTCAGGAGTTGGAATCCCAGTGCTTTGGGACACTGAGGCAGGAGGGTCACTTGAGACCAGGAGTTTGAGACCAGCCCGGGCATCGTAGACTCTGTCTCTACAAAACAAAACCAAATGCAGGGATGTACCATGTCTTCCTGAAAGTACCCTTGGTGTTGTGTAGGGGTGTGGCAGTTAATGTCTACTGAATATAGACTGGGCCAACCTTTTAAAACATTTCCTGTATCTTAACTTTAAATTATGGTGTACAAAGCGAACTTCATCTCCAGGTGCTTATTGGTTTTCCCTGACTTGTACCTAGGGATTCTCAGGTACTGTCAGGAGCTAAGTATGGGTGGGTAACTTACAAAGTAGAGGTTTCACAAAGCATAGAGAGGGCATCATGGACTTGCAGGATATGTGGGCACGATGCATTTGGGGAGTGTTCCAGGAACCAATTTGCTCCTAAGCCTGCTCTTTCCAGGGCGCCTTTTCTCAGCGGTGGACCCCATCTGCCCTTCAGTTGTGTGTACCCAACGCTGGAGTCGTGGTGCTCCAGCCTCTCCCGCCGTTTCCACTCTTGTCTAGAAGTCACTCATCCACTCATTCCCATACCAGTGCACCTCTTCACCCTCGACTGCAAGTCCATGATGCCCTCTCTCTGCTCT
>NW_007224304.1:0-2047 GCF_000164805.1 Carlito syrichta | reverse complement strand
GTATCCAAGGATGCCAGAGGATCACAAGTCTAATCCCTATTTCATTGCCGTGAAAATTAAGGACCGGCGATCACAAGTTATTTTCCCAGTGACACAGAACTTGTTAAGACACAGCACCGTCTCATAAGAACTCGACTCTCCAAATTCCTAGTCTGAGATTTTCACCAATACATAAGGAGAAACATCATGATGTATCACTGAAAAGTAACCCTAGCTGTATCCTGTGGATGGGATGAGTTTATGATGGAAGGTGTTTGCCTTGGCCAAGCCCACACTGAGCACTCAAGAAGGGTCTGCTCCGAGGCCCCTGCTCCTGTTTGGGAGGCTGGCAAGGAACGGGATCTCCTTCCTGGTCCCTGAAACCCACGGCAAGACCAAGAGGAATTGCCTGAGGTTTCCATTAGGCATTTATCTTTATTCACTGAGCGACAGTGGAAAGTATTCACTTTTCTAGTTTTCCAGAAAAGACACACATCATGTTCTCTCATCTCTGAACATTGTCCAACACTGATTTTTTGGAACTATGACCAGTAACTGAAATTTGTCATAGTTGCTTAGAGACAAAAACGATGTTGTCGGCCTTCCCTTAAAATAACTTATTAAGCCACCGAATCGACTCCTGCTATCTAGCATGCATCCGTCCGGCCACAGCAGCCATTGTTCTCTGACTGTACTGTATGACACATGCTTAAAATACATGTTTTCGTAATGTTTCACTACCTTCACTGTGAACGCTCGAGGTCAGTAGTTCTAGCATTTTAGAGCCTATCAGATTTCTGGTCCCCAATCCCAGAGTTTCTGATTCAGGAGTAGGTCTGGAACTTATGTCTGGCAACTTACTCTGTAATGCTGACACTACTGGCCAGGAGACGACATTTGGAGAACCAATACACTGAAGAAACATGAATCGTGAGTCACTACCAAAATACTAAGAATTAAATTTGTTACATGTGTTCTATCAATCATTGAAGAAAACTTTTTTTTTAATCTTAGAATTGTGGCATAGAAATGAGGGTTTATAACATAAGTAGGTGGCATGCAGGTGAGATTTGGCTTCCAGCTAGCCCTCAGAGAAAACATTTTAAATTAGTAATACTTTATTATTATTATAAAGAAGAGAAAAAGTAATTTAATTTGATTATAGTGGAAAAGAGGTTTTATTTGTAGTGCTTAAGTTAAATTTGGTCAAATGAGAATAGATTTATATAATAATTTGTGCAAGAAAAAAATAAAAGATGTTTAGTTTATGGTGAGTGAACTAGGAAAAACTTTCTTTTTGTGGCATCTGTAGTCTAATTATGTCTTCCAAGAAAATCATCCATTTCATTCTCTTTTACATTTATTTGTATGTAGTTGAGCAAAAGCTACTCTAATAATTATTTTATTTCTTCTATATCCCTTATCATAATTTCTTCTATTGTCATTTATACAAATGATGATTTAGGCTTTTTTTTTTGGTTATACCTTTTAATTGTTTTCATCAATGGTAGTTTTTGCTATTTCTATTTTGGAGTAAATTATTGAAGTTTTCTTTGTGTTTCAGCCTATAGCAAAATTTCATACATATTTTACGGCTACTTGAAAAGCCATGTAATTTATGGGATTTTGTGTTTATGTATTTGAATTACTGAGTTAACGTGTCATTTAAATCCCCTGTATTGTTGCAAAAATTTTTAACCCAAAGTGATGATCTATAATGAGTTAAGAGGTGTATTAAAATCTTCTAACCAAATAAATAACTAATGATTCTCGTTTAAAAAAAGAAGTCTGCTCTCCCACACATGATTTTCGTCTCTCTCTCTCCTTAGACAACTTTAAATGAAAATAATAATACAAAAAAGCTATGATCACTCGGAATACAGAGAATGAGAAAAGAGAAAATAGCAGACAATAAATCCAAACATTTGGAAGACAGCGGATGAAGACTTGAGAGATGACCTCGCAGGGTCAGGTCAATCACACCCCCATGACCTGGAGTGACACGTCCGGGAAAGCTGAGCCCTGGGACCCCTGGGGCCCTGGAGGGCTGGATGTGGCAGGGGCAGGG
>NW_007224303.1:0-2047 GCF_000164805.1 Carlito syrichta | reverse complement strand
ATCTCTCAAGAAGTAGAACATACGATGAAAAAGGATGGAAAAACTTTTTCTTCTTCTCAGAAACCTTTGCCACTACTCAGAAACGTTTGCCATACTTGAATCATTAAATGGAACCAAATTTCTAGGTTTCTCTCTATTTACATTTCTAAACAACCTTTGTAATCTTTCAAAGAAATATGCTAGAGGCTAATTATAGTGATGTAGATAATAATATTAATAGTTGCAGTAATAATAATTACAACTAACATTTATTGAGAACTTATTAAATCTCAGACACAACTTTTATTAAATAATTAGCAACTTTTATTAAGTTACTTAATAAAAACATTTAATAAAATGTTAAAACAACTTAAAATTTTTGATAAGCAATTGAAATAATAATCTTGTTATGCCCACTTTTCAATATGGTAAAAATTGACCACACACAGTAACTTTCTCAAAGTTAGACAAATGGTCAAGAGCAGATTCTGAACATCAAACAAGGTCCTGACTCAGAGCCCTCACTTTATCCAACATGTTATCGACCACGATTAGCCACTACCATGTTTAGTGGAACCTAGCTGTGAGCATTCACAAGACTCTTCTTAATTGCCTTTATTTTTTATTTATTTACTTATTTTATTTTTAAAAATTTCAATAGCTTTGGAGGGTACAAATGGTTTTTGATTACATAGGTGCATTGTATAGTGGCAAAGAAATCTGTATAGTTGTGCATGGATTTTGCTGTAGCTATATTTGGAGTAGGGCCTATCAGTGTCAGGTGAATTTTATTATTTTGGGGGGTGCTATTGACTTTTACACACTGGGCATCAAAAACTATTTTTAAATAACTATTCAGTTGTTGTAACTTGACTTTTTGAATACCGTTTACACTAAAGGAGTCATCATTACCTGATTCAAACTTTTGGGTCTTAGGTTCGAATATGAAAAATACATGAGGGGACTTTTTTGTCCACTGTGAACAAAAACTCTATCTTAATATCATATTCACTTGCCACAAGTATTTGGGAGGAACTCTGTGATTCATTTAGGAGTAGGCTTTTTGGTTCTGGTGTGGTGTTTGTTTTGTTCTCCTCTTGTGTCCATACTCTTCTTTCGTCTATTATCTTTTGATTCATAGCACCAAGTTCCTTTACATTCATATTTAGATGGAAGAGATGATTTAGAAAAGATAGTCATTGTTTTATGATTTGCTTTTTTATTTATTGTCTTCATGGGATGGTTAAAAATATCTGGGCTTCATAAGGCATAATTTTCAGGTCGCAGATCTGAGTTGGAGTACACGCCAAATAATGTATAATACTCTGCTTGATACTTCTGAGATCAAACATTGCCATAACACCCACAGTATTTTAAAATAGGCCAGGGGCCAGCCTCCTGGATAGCTGACCTTTAACCAACAGGAAATATATAAAAGGTCTATAGAGTGAAATGACTGTTTTCCAAACATAGATTATATAGAAATGACACCAACTCTGGGTTGCATCACTATTTCTGTGCATCAGTTGTTGTATCTGAGAAGCAGAGTACTTTTTGTTCCCCCACACTTCATCTAGTTTGAAGCAAGAAAATGTAAGAGTGCAACAAAACAAACTGCCTTTTCCAGCTGAACTCTATCTTCTCTGACAGATGGTTCGGTTGGGCGTCTTTTCCATCCACAGCAGTGCTGTTTTTGAAGAATGAAAGCATTGAGAGAGATCATTTGTTGTGTAGAAGCAGAGTTTCAAATAACCATTACTACTGCCAATCTCTGCTGTAATTCTCGGATTTTCACATAGGTGTACAAGAAGCTCTGTGGTGTGATTAAACATTCAGCGAATGTTTTTTTTTTCCCCCCAAAGTCATTAAGGACCTAGCATTTAATCTTTTATATATGCAGATTAAAAATGAAGGTTGATTAAGTAACAACAAAGGAAGCTTCATTCAGAAAAACTCTGGTGTACTCTTTGGTGTCTTTGGTGGAGATGACTAATTTATTATGCAGAAGAATAAGATTTTAAAGAATATTATTTCTCTAAACAGGCACAGCACTTGGGAAGCTTATAGA
>NW_007224302.1:0-691 GCF_000164805.1 Carlito syrichta | reverse complement strand
GTCTGGAATATGGTTCTGGGTGGATGGGACATTTGAAGCTGTGCAAACACAGGGCAGCAAGCCCCAGGACTATTAATCACATGGAAGAGGAGGAATAGAGGAGAAGCCTGAGTCCTTGATGGGCCACCGCATCATGCCTATGATGCTCTCCAAACTCTTTGTTATGGGAGATTCTGTTTCTTGCAACTGGATATATACTAACAGAATCACACAGCTATGCCTTTGTTCTCTAACCTGGTACTATTCTGCTTCTACTAGTATTATCCCCTCCATCTCCTGGAAATACTTCTATGTTCAGAGCCCAAGAAATATGACTGAGATCCCTTCAGAGCTGGCCCCTCTCCATCCGCAGCAACCAGGATCCAAGAGGCTGAAAGCGAGAGCCTAGAAGGAGAGTGTAAATTAAGAAAACTCAGCTTCCCAGTTTCTCCAGGCAGTGCTTTCTCCCTCTTGAGCTCTCTGAGTCTTTCAAATGTTTGCCTTGGCTCTTAATGAAGTCCTTACTTGGGCAAATTGCCTAGAGGATTCAGTTGAAAACTTGACCCAAGAAACTTCCTTAATTAGAAATAATGTAATTAATAACTAGGCTTATATAGGCTAATAATTCAACTCTGGCTTAAAATGAAACTTTTCAAGACTCGGGGGAAAGGGTTATTTTTTGTTTGCCTATAAAGATGAGTGCATCTTCTCA
>NW_007224301.1:0-822 GCF_000164805.1 Carlito syrichta | reverse complement strand
GTGATCTACTGCAGTTCTTTCAGATGACAAGGTCAAGAATAAGACCTTAGGCATAGGGGAGCTAGAGAAAAAGAATGCTGAAACTGAAGAGGCCAAAGAAATGAGAGATTAGGGTGTTCAATAGATTATCCAAGTAGATGCCAAAATTTCCAAGAATAATTACAGGAGTAGGACTAAAAATTCCAAAATTCTTTAGCCTCTTGCTTAATCAAATAAAAACAAGGTGAATAAAAACAAAACAAACACTGAATGGGTGAACAATTAACTTCCGTAGCAGTATGTATTCACATTGGTGCCTAGAAATAGGCATAATAATCTAAGTAACAAAGCTATTTCACTTCTATTTACACCGAACATTTATCTACACACAGACAACCTTAAATCTTTATGGTGTCCTTTAGTCATTATTCACTGTCTCCCAGGATTTGTAATCCAAAGTGTTAAGGTCACCAGAGAAAAGAATTTTAAGTCTGTGTAGAGGGCAATAAAAGTGCTCATCACATTTAATTATATACCAAGACATAACCTGAATTGGAGTCATGATATGTCCTCATCCACTTTGTTATTTTTGAGTAGTTAAGTGGTTGTATTCTACCTTGCTACAAAGGACTTCTGGCCATCTTTATTTCAAATATAAACACATGGTCTTGAAACAAATGTAAAGGATATTGGGTGAAAGATGTATTCATAGAAGACAGGGCTAACCTGGACATAGATTGAACAGATTTGCATTTTTACTAATTTATGATGTGTACTTTATCTTACACTTGCATATATTCTCTCGTTATTTCTTATTTATCTTATACCCCGCTAAGCAACTTT
>NW_007224300.1:0-1083 GCF_000164805.1 Carlito syrichta | reverse complement strand
CAGGGCTAACCTGGACATAGATTGAACAGATTTGCATTTTTACTAATTTATGATGTGTACTTTATCTTACACTTGCATATATTCTCTCGTTATTTCTTATTTATCTTATACCCCGCTAAGCAACTTTAAGGGAGAATTTGCATGTTCTATTTCTTTTTTAAAAATATAATCAACTTATTTGTGTATTTGTTTCATCATATGCTTTAATATATCTCAGTTAGCTAACTAACTAATCAAACTCATTGAGTAGCCATGAATTGGCAGCAGCATTGAGCAGAAGTTGTCAGGACAAGGTGACTAAAGAATGGAGGATTTTAGGGAGATGCATTTTAGTTGAGAGGAAGAAGGGCGTTTCCTTGGGGTAAGGGATATGTGTCTTAGACCAGACCCTTTTCTACTCTTTCACTATGGGAAGTAAGTGTTTTTAAACTCAGTTTCCTCATTTATGGAATGTGCTCATAATTTCTGTTACTATAATTTGCATAAATTAGAGAAGAAAGTTTTTAAAAAGCATTGCAATATAACATAGTATTCTTATTTAATCATAATAGCATAATTGCTCAAGGATGTCCAGTGTACTCTAGAAGGTAGCTCAAAGATGATTTTTAAAAATTATTTTAAATTTGGGCTTCCCTTATTTGTTTCTAAAAGCACCAGAATATGCTTTTGGTTTCCAGAAAGACCTACCTGTGAAAATGTATTTACAAATTAGACATGAATTTAAGTCTACAGGTCTGAAAACACTGATATCAGCAGTGGAGATCAGAAAGTAGATACTGAGCCTTTGTGCCACTTAGAAATAGGCTTAGATTTGGAAATATGATTGGCTCCAAAGCAAGCATCAGAGTCAACTTTACCTGTAGGCAGAGTAAGCGATTGCCTTGGAAGAAAGGCAGCCCTGTCTCAAAATACTTCCCCTACCCTGAATTAAAGAGATATTCCTTTGAGTAAAGAATTCTCTGAGTCCCAAACTTTGAAATTTTGTGACAGAAAAGTTAAATAGTCATTCTTCGGTCACAAATATATATATTTTTTTAATCAATATTTTTTATTATGATATTGTGGGGTAGAGTTAAGGGTTAG
>NW_007224299.1:108708-138250 GCF_000164805.1 Carlito syrichta | reverse complement strand
GTAGGTTGAGGCTGCAGTGGCCGGGAGCGGCCACTGCACTCCGGTCTGGGTGACAGAGTAAGACTTCAACTCAAAAAAAAAAGACACTCTGTTAGCCTCTCTGTGGCAGCTTTGGACTCCATAGCCTGTGAAGCAGCTGACTGGAGAAACACTTAACAGAAGAGCACTAGGAAGGAGGCATGAGTCAAAATTCAAAGGAACATTTTTATCTTTGATGTAGTCTTAGAAATGGAAGAGAGTGGGTTGAGAATGTATGTAAATAGTCTTGGTTCTGTAAGGATTGTGTTTAATGCACTTTATTTCATGTAAAGAAATAAACTAATGTTTATGTATAGTTCATTCTCTACTCATTTTTATGCTATAATATTTTAAAATATACAGTATCAAAAAAAATCATAGAAGACGTATTTAACATCGCCTCATCATTTTCTTGTTTATTTCAGAAATGTTTGATATAGTTGTGTGGCTATTTTTGTTCACCTCATTACAGTAATTATTTCATCAAATAGATGTTCATCACTTTCTATTCTCTGAAAGGCACCAGTGTAGTTTGTGCTCTTGTGCGCTGACCTTTGAAATGATGCATAATTAAAATAGTGAATGCTGTGTCCTCATTTCCCAACCTCAAACTGAGCAAGTAACTGCTAGAAAGCATACTAAAAAACTTATGACATATCAGAGAATGGTACTCTATTCTGCAAAATTATACATAGAACTACTTGTTCTTGAGAAATTAAGTAACAGGAGTGAAAAAAACTCTATAAATTTCTGCATAATTAATGACTAAAGTTATATTTTAACTCAATCAGAAAAATTTCATTATTTGTTGAATTTAATATATGCCTACTAATGTGCCAGATACTCTGCTCAAGATAGAGACTCAGAATGAGAGAGAACCTCTCATATTAGTGGTGGAAATAGATGCATAGGCAAATTTAGATTCATTTTGGCAATTGTAAAAAAAGAACCATGTATACAACTTTGGAGAAGAGAGCATTTATCCAGTGAGAATGTCAAGACATCTCCTCAAAGTCAGATTTCCGAATTACAGACTCACATAGCACCAGGACTTTATCATGATAGCACTAACCACAGGTGCAGCTCTTTATTTATCCAGGGTTCATTTGGTTAATGCTCGTCTCCTTCACTAATATGTGAGCTCCATTTGGGCTTGGAGCTTGTGTGTTCTTGCTCACTATTAAATGTTCAACATTCAGTAGAGTGTGTGCAAGAGGCCCACAATTAATATCTCTTGACTATTTTGACTATATGTAGGAAAGTTATTCCTAAAATAATATATCAGGATGCCTGGCTTGGCTGTTGGAAGAGGATTAGGGGTTTTGCAGAAGAATAAGGCAAAAAGGGGAGTACATTGTAGGTGAAGGGTGGAGGCAGTGTGGGAAAAGTGGTGGAGGCATGTGTGCTTGGTGGTGAATGTAAAAACTGTGTTGGAGTTTGGAGGCAGATGTGGTACAAAACAACAAGAATCGGTCACCATTGGCTCCTGGGTGGCTTCTGGTGATCAAGACCACCATGGGATTGCCCAGTCTATGCAGAGCATTGAGCAGGAGGACCCTTTGAAAGTCTTTTTCAAGAGAAAGTCAAGTTTGGCCACCCCTGGAGTTTGTGGTCCTAGGGGTCCTAGGAAATTGTCTTCCCACACAAGACTTTCAGGATCAGGTGATTCTTGGTCAAGAAACACAAGAAAAATTATCCCATTCCCCAGGGGATTCAGATGAAATATGATAATAAAATATGGTACAACTCCAAGAGGAGACATTGGAGAAGAAGCAAGATAGGTCTATAAGGAATTGCACATGAGATGGCATGGATGTTTACACTGTATCAAGGTCACCATCATCTTATCATATCGAGTTGAAAATGTCACCACAATCTGGGAAGTCAGACATGTTTTATTGGGAAAATGTGTTTTCTTTGCTTATGTACTGTGCACTAGTAGGCTGACTCAGTAAAAAATATGTGAAATCTTTTGTTTGGATAAAAATAGAACGCAAAAAGAGAAGTGTGTAGTTCATGAGAGATGTCATACTAAGCAATTTCAGCATTTATCTCACAGGTAGTGATAGTCACTAAGACATTTTAAGCAAGTTAGAAGTATGACTAGACTTTCCTTTCAATCTTAGAAAGACTATTTTTTTACAGTGCTGTGTTCGTTAGGTTTTTTAGGTTACAATTAAATCAAACTACATAAATGAGAAACGTTTATTCTAAGAATAAGCATGAAAGTTTGGGAGATGGTAATATCAACAAACAGATAATGCAGAGACAAATTGGATGTCTCCTGTGACTTGGCAAGAGCAGTTTCAGTGAGGTGATGGGAGAAGAATTAAGTAGTTTGTAAGTAGAAGAATTAATTGAGAGGGAGAAATGGAGATACTGAAAATGGACTACTTTTTAAAGAAGCTTGAAAAGAGAAGGAGGCTTCCAGGTCAACATGATGCTGAGAAAGTATGCTTCAAACAAACATTTCCAACACACAGCAATGAATAGTAAAATGTTAAACACAAACAAGCGCAAATGCCCACACACACACAAATCCCTTGGCTGGGCTCTAATGTAAGATAGATGTCTATGTGACTGAGAAACAGAACAGAAACATAGCGGTAAATGGAAGCTGAAGTCACAGTTTTTTGGGTTGTGTGGTTGTGGCAAAGAACTAAGCAATGGAGGGCCAAAGGGCAGTAAAAGTAGTCCTCTGATTATCAGGTGGACTTTAGTTTCACTTACTGCTTGGATTCGGTGAGCCTCTCTCCCTTGTAAAAAGAAGTAGGAGGAATATAACATCTATTAACTTGTGGAGTAGAGTTAAAGTTATACAGAAATTTTGAGTCTAAGGAGACATGGGGGAAAAAAATTACAAAAACAATTTCATTCTCTAAAACTGAATCAAGCTGCTTTCATGTTTCAGCCTGGATTGCTCATTTTCCCAGCCACCCCATAAAGGCAGTAACTTCAAATTGTGATTACAAAATCTGGTCCTAAATTGGAGATTCAAAGTAGTGATTTACAAAACACCTAGATCAGGAGGGGTAAGCAGTGCAGGGCAGTGGGTGATCGCAGGGGTAGGTTGTACCTGTGTGTGTGTGAGAGAGAGAAAGAGAGAGAGAGAGAGAGATCATACTGAGAATAAACCAGCATACAACAATTTCAAAGCTTATGAAGAAAATCCATTACTACAAATACAATCAACAAAAAACAATCAAGCAGCTGGAGTTTGTCCATATGATACATATCTTGTAGAACTGTCTAATAAACACTCAAAAATGTTGAGGATGTCGAAGAGATAACTGAAGATATAATTTCCCTCTAAGTAGAACAGAAAAATTAATGGGCAAAAACAAACAGGTACACAGCAAGATCAGAGAGTAACTAGATAGGTAAACAGATGGATGATAAATGGATAGATACACTCATTTAAAATCTTGTAAATTAAAAAAATTCAATGACTTAAAATGCATAGAGGGAATAATTTCTAGACAAAACAGTCCAAGAATAAATGAATAAGCTGAAACACAGAACTGAAGAATTCTAACTTGAAGAGACACAGAGATAAATACAAAAATACAGTTAAGAAGCTAGAATGAGAAACTCCAACATTTATAAAATGGGAATTATGGGAGAAAAATAGTGGAGAGGCAACATTTAAAGAAATAATTATTAAGAGGTTTTTATAAGGACTAAGTTCTCAGGTGGAAGAGATGCCAAGAAGCAAGGGTATTAAATTAAAAAATAAATCTATGCTTGAATACATTATAAAAATCAAGAAGAAGATTCTCGTAAAAGCCAGCAGAGGAAGAGTGATTACTTATGAGTAATGACAGTAAATTTAACAGTCAGTTATTATCAGCATAATAGAGACCAGAAAAAAATTAGGTAAAATCTTCCAATAAGCAAGAAAAAATGAGAGTCAATCCATAATTTTACACCCAGCCTAAAAATTACTGAAGTCTCAGAGCAAAATACATTTTCACAGATACAAAGTCTACATGCACACACACACACACACACACACACATTCTCTCTCTCTCTCATAAACTCACATAATCCACTAATGTATAGTCACACTCATATATACTCACACATACTCACAAATACACTTATATTCACACTCATACCTTCACACACAGGCACAGTTACTGTTCAAGATGAGTTTTAGCTGACAGACAAGTGAATGGGGAAGAAGAAATAAGAACAATTGATAAAATATATTACTCAAATTAATTATCTATTTACCATAGAAGATATTTTTTAAACTTAAAAAATTCATAGTTAAAATTTCAAAAATAATGAGGTGACAGGGTTGGAGGGCTATTTAGTGGGTAATAAAAGCCTGCCAAAGCTCTTACCATGGTTGAGAGAGAATGGAATTACTGCACAGCAATAAGCATTTTAGATAGTTTTACACTTAAGTAAGCATATCCAAATCATAAATGTAGGTACTAAAAGAAAGAACGTTCAAGCTTGAGGAGGAGAGATTTTGCTGAGATGGACCATTATCATAATTCATCAGTGAGGTTTCTCTATGTGGATAAGAGAATTCTCAAGGACAAAGTACGAGTTGGATTGAACATAATGAAATACTGGACTACTCATCAGGGTGACAGATGTTTTTGTCAAAAGATAAGAAGTTTCAAGGGAGTAAATTTCTCTTTCACCAATCAAGATATTCCTGGACGTTGGAATGCTAGACACTGGATTTTTTCAGCGGCTGCTCCTATACTGGCTGAAGTATTCTACAGAATTTCTTAGGAACAGGAAATTCCCCAGCTCAGGCACAGGTCTCTCAAGTCCTTCTGGCCTAGAGTTTACAGTGCCTTGGAATGAGTTCTTGGGTTTTCTCTCAAAAGCATAAACCAGGATAGGGTTCTGCCCTTGAAGTATTAGGTCAGTCTGGACAATATCTCATACCACATTAAGACAGAACTATATTATTCTTTCCAATTCTCTTAGAAATCGATTTTCTCAGTGAACAAAGTCAGGTCAAAATGGGTAGAACTATAGAACTCCCACTCTCAGGCTCTTACAGTAACTGACATTTATTTCCCTTACTGGATTCTTCCCTCCATGGTGCCAGGACAACATTCTGTCCATGCCTATTCCTTGATACAGCATCATATAGAGTGCTACAGAGAGAAAAGCCCAAGTACCTATACCTGTCCAGGCACAGGGCACCCCCTGTACCCCCAATGGCACTGCTGATCCCACCTAATTCCAGATACTGCAAGGGGACTTAGAGTGCTTTGAGGAAAGCATTTTAAATTACACAGATCTCTGAGGCACAAGGTCCCTGCTTGCTCTGGTAATAGGGGCAGTACTATCCAATGAGGACAGTGCTACACTAGTAATATTTAAGAGTGAATTTAACTCCAGTTCCCAATTCTGGTTGGACAGATGTCTACAGGGTTCAGGGCTCAGGTTGGTAAGGGAAGTAATAGATCTATTATTCCTTAAACCACAGAAGAAATGAGATCATATACAAGGTTGAGGTCTGGTTATGAAAAGAGAAAGATGACACATCTTCATCAAATATATTGTTCTTATTTTGTATTTTCACAGGATGTTGATTATTTCATTTTTCATGTCAAAGATTCTACTGAATATAAAATCATTATTACCTCTTTGAAGGCTACCATTCAGTTACCTTGCCTTTCAAGAAATTTACAAGAAGATTTAATTAAGTAAGAAGGCCTTGACAAAAAATATATTTCTGAGATGTTGTAACATGCTACAAATAGTGACATAAGGTCAAATGCCAATGATTTTATCCTCAAATGAACCGTAATAACTTCCCTGAAATACACTCCCTGGAATTTGTAATTGTTATGAAATGGAATTTATAATTAAAGCAAGAAGCTAATACTGTGTGCTGGACTAGAATTTTTTAAGAATCACAAAACTTCTACTTACTTTTAAATAAAAGAAACACAAAGAAGGAAGAAGAAGAGAACTAATACTTATTCAGAGCTTATTATAGATCAAAGAATGTATTAGACATTTTACTTTGAGCATTTAAGTTAGAATTCAAAATGACTCAATGAAGAATGTTAATTAAAGCTAGGAGATTTCGGATTTAAAGGTATAGCAGCAATCTCTCAATGAAAGGATTTATTAAAGGGGGAAGTGGGACTAAAGAAAAGTAAATGCTTTCAACAGCCTGATGGCCAGACATTAGCTACATATGCATAATCCAGCCTCAAGGATGATTAAGCTCCACCAGCTACTACTCTGTTTGCTTGTCCACTTTTGCCACAGATACCCATTCGTTCCCTCAGTACAATGACTCAGGTAAACCTTCCCTCAGTTTCTATATCTCCTTTGCTATAATCTAAATATTTTCTACAGATCTTAAATTAAAATGGCAGGGGAAAGTATAATCCATTTTTTTTAAACTGGTATTAGAGTCCACAAATTCAGTGTGATCCTGCTTGTAGAAATTATTCCAGGAAACTGAAGTTCAGTTTACTCAACTATAAAATGGGTGCATTATGTGCAAAAAAATTACTATAGCATTAGACATAATTTTCTCTAAACACTTGCATATTAACTGGTATAAGGCAAGTTCACAATGTATAGGAGCACTTATTGTTGAATAAATATTGGTCTGGCTTTCTTGAACAAATACAATCCAGTTAGGATAAAGGGTAAGGGCTACATGCCTGGATATTTCACAGAATATTTGGGCTAGTGTAAACCTATCAATAGTAGCCAGAGTAGTGGGATCATGGGATATACTATACTAGTATTGACTATCTAGCTAGGTTATTTAACAAAGTTCTCGATGGTTTTAGCCTTTAACCTCAAGTTTATTGGCACTCAATTTCAGTTCTGCCTGTTTGCTGCTTCAACCCCAAAGGCCCAATTGACTTTAGATTCGCCCACCTCCAATTATGCTTTTTAAAAATGTCTCAACAATGTGTATGGTCCACAGTTTGTAATTTACATAAGCATCATAATTCACAATTAAACGTCTTTACTGTAAGTCATTCAACACTATTCTTTCTCTTTTTAAAATACTGTAATGGATAAAGTTCCATGAATTAAAGGACATTTCTTGCCAAGTATGACACCCACTCTAAACTGACAAATCTGAGCTTTGAAGAAAAAATAAAACGTGGGATTTTGTGATACTTTATTCATGACCAAACTTAACTTCCTCTTTTAGAGAAAAAAGTTAATATTAACCCTCATTTGAAAATCCCCAAAGATTTTTCAGATACCACAAGTCCTCTTCAAACCAAAAGCTGGAAGGACAAGCATAAATATACCCAAACATGTGGGATTTGTTTCCTTTCAAATGTACATTAACTTTTTTAGGTTCAAGCAAAGTTCATTCGAAAAATTCTATGAGTTGTACCAAACCAAAAATGTATACCTCATGGCTCTGTGGTGAAGGTTCTTGATTTCCTTCATGCACATAGGCACACAATTTGTATCGTACTTCATTGTACTTCATTGCCTTTAAGAAATATACTAAGGAACAAAAGTAATTCAAAAGTCCTGGAAGATTTAGAGTATGGTCATTAGTATAAGAAATTCCCAAATATTTCCATATCAGGAAGTACAAAGCCTAGGGCAAAAATGAGTTCATATGAGTGGCATAGTGACTTCTTAATTCTCACTTCTCATCTGTAATCAGTAGTGCATCCTACGATAGAACTGTCTGTAACTACATAAATATTGCCCATTCTGCATATAGAATATACAGTAACCACTAGCCACATGTGACTATTAAGTAACTGAAATATGGCATGTGCTGAAGAACTAAATTTTTATCTCATTTAGTTTTAATTATATTTAAATAGCTTCAGGTGGCTAATGACTACTGTAATAGACAGTGCAACTCTACAGAACAGGAATACATCCTGAAATAAATAATTAATGCTCCTTGAATAAATCTAAATCAATAAATATTTATTCAGCCCTGAGGGCTTTACCTACTTACTCCCCCACAGAGCCATCATCCATGCCCCAGGTATTGATAAAATTTGGATAAGGTCCTATCCTGGCAACTAGAAGTGACTCAGGTGGTAAGTGTAATGATAAACTGGACTCAGGAGACTAGAGCACACCAGCTGGTAGAAGTACTGGTAAATCAGTTCAGAGGACCAGATGGGCAATCACATAAAAGAGTAGCATGAAGCAAGGCAGATGTATAGGCTATATGAGATAAGAGGGTGGTGGTCTTATAGGAGTTGGTAGTCCCCTTGCAAGTCAATGGATGATCTTGACTTGAGTACCAGTCCTGGCTCTAACGATCTGGTTTCCTCTGAAATGGAAGGAGAAAAGTTGGTTACTGGCAATGAACTTCAAAGGGTGTCATAATCACAGCTTTTAAAAAGCTGTTGGGATTGAGATAGGAATATTTGCAAATGAGGAGGAGCTTGCCAGTTTGTGACTTTAGAGTCATACTTGACAATTCTTTATCTTACACCCACATCTGATCTCTGCAGCAAATGCTATTGGCGTTGTCTTTAAAATATATTCATAATCTAACCATATCTCATCATCTCTACATTGCTCTGACCACTATCATGCCACACCAGGATTATTGCAATTGTCTTTTCACTGCCCTTTTTGCTTTGGCTTTTGTCATGTTATAATCTATTCTTAAAAAATTACAAAGGGATTTTTTTTAATTTTTATTTTGAAATTGTGGGGTATAATTCAGGATTAGGTATACAAGTGTTCACTGTGCAGGTACCCTTATTGATGATATATGCCACTCCTCTGCCCAAAATCCTTCACTGACTTCCACCTCTGAATAAAAGCCAAATCCTCCAAATGGCCTATAAATCTCTATATGATCTGATCCACGTAATGTACCACTCTCTGACTCAGTCACTCTGCTCCAGGTAGAGTGGTCTCCTGAACTTCTCAGGGATTCTCCTGCCTCAGTGCCCTTCTGCTATCTCTCATATCCTACTTTCCAGCATAGACTTTCTTATAAACTGAATTTGTACATCTTCCCCAAATTCCTATGATAAAATCCTAACTTCCAATGTGAGAGTATTTGGAGGTTGGGCCTTTGAGACGTAATTAAGTTTAGATTAGGTCATAAGGGTGGAATCCTCATGAGAGGATTAGTACCCTTATGAAAAAGAGATGATACTCAGGATCGATCTCTCGCTCTCTCTCTCTCTCTCTCTCTCTCTCTCTCTCTCTCTCTCTCTCTCTATCTCTTCACCCCCACCTCCACCGTTTGAAGATACAATCAAAAGACAGCCAACCACAAACCAGGAAATAGGCCCTTATCAGATGCCAGATGATCTTGATCTTGGGATCTCCAGCCTCCAGAACCATGAGAAATAAATGTTTATTGCATTGTATTGTCACCCAGTCTATGATAATTTGTTTCAGCAGCTTGAATCGACTAAGATAAACCTTTTACTCATCTTTGTTCCAAGTCATCTTCAAAATAAAACCTTTCCTAATTACCCTATCTTAAATTTGCCACTAGCACCTCTCACATACTCTTTCCTCTACTTCTGCTTTACTTTTTCTCCATTAAACTTATCACTCATCATCTAAAAGACTATTATATTTTATTGATTTTCTATTTCTCTCCACTAAAATATAAGCTTTATTAAGCTAGGAGTTTTCTCATTTTGTTCATTGCATTATACCCAGCACACAGAGAGTTTCTTTACAGGTAATAAACACTAAAATAAAGTATGCTTTCTGGGCCAGGTTCGGTGGCTCAGCCTGTAATCCTAGCACTTTGGGAGGCCAAGGCAAATGGATTGCCTGAGCCCACGGGTTCGAGACCAGCCTGGGCAACTTGGCAAGACTTTCTCATCTCTACAATAAATCAAAAAATTAGCCAGGTGTGGTAGCACACGCCTGTAGTTCCGGCTGCTTGGAAGGCTGAAGCAGAAGGATCGCCAGAGCCCAGCAGGTCAATGCTGGGGTGACTGTGAGTGTGCCACTGCACTCCAGCCTGGGCGACAGACGGAGACGCCAATTAAAAAAAAAAAAAAAAGCTTTCTGAATGACTATTTGATTTTTTAAAATGTTTCATAAGCACTAAAAGTTTATTGTTGGGAAAGAGTTGGCAGGTATTTAAACTATTTTACTTGTCCTCAAATGTTTGTTTCCTCAATTTCAATTAATAGAAAGTGACCCAAAGCTATATTTAGTTTTTAAGAGAATTTCTCTCTGACTAAGAGTGCATGGAACTTGCTTGGCCACACTTTAAAAATGTAGACACATGGAATGTTACAGCTGGAAGGGCCATAAGGAAACCTATGCCAGTGGTCCTCAAACTATGTTCCCACAAAAACTAGACCAAAATTTCCCACCATAAAATAGAGTAATGCAATGTTTTTCTCCCATAAGTCTCTCTCAAGATAATGTTACTGCAATCACTTATCAACTAACAAGCATGAAGAGATGTCACAAATCAATAAACAAGAAACAAATGGATGGAAATAGAAAAACAGAAATTTTTATTGTAATTGCTGGATTTATCATGTGATTATGTTTTGCCCATATCTAATTATACTTTCTACAGTACAATTTTTCCTGCTTTGTCTGAAAAACTAAATACGATGTTTGAGTGTTATTCCACTAAAAATTATATCTGGAAAACAGAATTCTAACTGTGGGTTCTCAAAGATCAGACAGGTTTGAGAACACCTGTTCTAGTCTAGCTCCTTAATGCCTCAGATGTAGTAACTTACGCTCCAGAGAAATGGGTATCCCAAAGTCACATAGTGACAAAAAAAATGGATAACTTGACAAATCTCAGCTGGTTATCTCTTTCTTCCTTAATTTCAAATCTCAAGGATTCAATCTGTTTTTTAAAATTCTACCTTTTTTTTTTTTAAGTTGAAGTCTCACTCTGTCACCCAGACTGGAGTGCAGTGGCCGCTCCCGGCCACTGCAGCCTTGACCCGCTAGGCTCTGGAGATCCTTCCGCCTCAGCCTTCCAAGTAACTGGAACTACAGGCGCACACAATCACGCCTGGCTAATTTTTGATTTTATTGTAGAGATGAAGTCTCGCCAAGTTGCCCAGACGGGTCTCGAACCCGCAGGCTCAGGCAATCCACTCACCTCGGCCTCCCAAAGCGCAGGATTACAGGCTGAGCCACCGAGCCTGGCTCATTTTCTTAATTGTATGAGAAATATCTACTCAAAAATAAATCTATTAAGTTGAGCTTCCCTGGCACTCAGCTCCCTTGCTGTCTCCCAATAAGCCCATTTTTCTAGTCACTATGTGCATTCATTAGGGTTCTCTAGAGAAATAGAACCAGTAGAGATACATAGATAGATACAGATACAGATATAGATATGGATATAGATATAGATATTATAAGGAATTGGCTCATGCAATTATGAAGGCTTAGAACTTCCAAGATCAGGCCAGATGCATTAGCTCATGCCTATACATCACAGCACTTTGGGAGATGGAGGTGAGAGTCCACAGGTTCAAGACCAGTCTAGGCAACATGGTGAGACCTCATCTCTACAATAAATCAAAAAATGAGCTGGGCATGGTGGCACACACCTGTAGTTCCAGCTACTTGAAAACATGAGGTGGAAGGATTGCCTGAACCCAGCAGGTGGAGCGGCAGTGGCCATGAGCAGCATGCCACTGCATTCCAGCCTGGTCAACAAAGTGAGACTCCGACTCAAAAAAAAAGTTCCAAGATCTGCAGTCAGCAAACTGGAGATCCAGGAAAGCTGATAGTGTAGTTACAGTGTCAAAGTTGACAGAACTGAGACTCAAGAAGAGCTGATGTTTCCATTCTAGTCTAAAGGCAGCAAAAAAACAAAACAACAACAAAAAAACATTTTCTGGTATAAAGGCAGTCAGGTAGAAGGAGATTCCACTTATTCAGTCCTTTTGTAACTATTCAGGCCTTCTTCTGGTTGGATGTGGTCCACCCATTAGGGAAGACAATCTGCTTTACTGTCTGTTAAATTATGTTAACCTGCCGGGCTCGGTGGCTCAGCCTGTAATCCCGCGCCTTTGGGAGGCTGAGGCGAGTGGATTGCCTGAGCCCGCGGGTTCGAGACCCGCCTGGGCAGCAAGACCTCATCTCTACAATAAATAAAAAAAAAAAAAATCAGCTGGGCGTGGTAGCGCATGCCTGTAATTCCGGCTACTTGGAAGGCTGAGGCGGAAGGATCACCGGAGCCCAGCAGGTCGAGGCTGAGGTGGCCGGGAGCGGCCACTGCACTCCAGTCTGGGTGACAGAGTGAGACTCCAACTCAAAAAAAAAAAAAAAATTATGTTAACCTCATCCACAAGCATCCTTACAGACTCAAGCAGAATAATGCTTGATCAAATGTCTGGTATCCCTGTGGCCCAGTCAAGTTGAACCATAAAATAAGTCATCACACTATGTAAGTAATAAAGTTGTTTTTTCAAAAATAAAGTTATAAAACTATTAAAAATATTTTTTAAAACAAAGGAAGATTATCTCATCTTTCAGACATGGTTACTGTTTCCAACCCAAATAGATGTTTCTTGGAAAATTTCTCTTAAAAGACTTTGGGGGAGAGGGAGAAAAAGTCAGCATATAAAAATTAGAACACTTCTAATTTAAATCACCATAAATTTCTGACATTTTTTAAAATGCTGGACTATTTTGCAACACTAAGCTCACATTCTTGAGTGGCAACAATCAGCTAGATCAAGTAGTAATTACTCTTTATACAAGGTCTGAAGTTTCCTGGTCACTCCAGCTCTATCCACCCTTTACACCAGACAATGTTAGTTTGAAACTAACATCTAATTTGATTTGCATTTTTATGTACTATAGTAGAATACTTTTATGTCTTCATGTCACCATCAAAATGGGTGAAAAAACTAAACTAAGGAAGTAATAAATTTAAAGAAAAAAGTAATAAGAATCACACTTATTTTATGAAAATGAAGAATATTCTCATAAATGTTAATAACCATATAATGTATGTCTCAGTGGAAACAACTAAAGATCAGTTTCTTTTTTTAACACTTCAGTCTGTGGCCTTATTTGAATTTGTGATTTCTGTCTCTTAAGTGAATTAATTATCATTAATGATAATTAATTCACTTTGTAGATAGTGACTGAAAGCTGTGGACTTCCTGTTTGCTCTCTCTTCTGAAGAATGTGTATTACTAATATTCCTAACCCACATGTGTCATGCCCAGTGTCTCTACAACTTCCTTGCTCCCACCTACGCATCACAAAAACAACCATAAACATCCATAAATTATATATTCAATGAAATAGCTCTAAGCTATTCCTTGCAGAGGGGCAGTCATTTATGGTGACCTTGCTGAGCACTTGACCAAGGGTACTACAGCTTGCACCCTCTGAGCCAGGAGGTTACCTGGCTTTTCATTAAGACAACCAGACTTGTTTCATTTTGAATTTTTTACTTTATAAGATTTTAATGTTTATATTTGTAAAATCCCCATTTTAGTTTTATAAGATTGTCCAGATAATAATGAGACTAGAAAAGATAGTCAGGGAGAAGCTCAGAAAAAGAAAGATGAGAGAATGTGGTACATAAAATAAGCTCCTGATGAATTATTTTCCTCAAAGCTGCCTCTGTGCAGTGACTATTTCCTCCTCCTCCTCTCTCTCTCCCTCTCTCTCTCTCTCTATATATATATACAAATTAGATAATGTTATTATAATTTTTAATTACTGTACTTTTTTTTTTACATCTCAGGGAATTTTTTCTTTTTCTCTTTTCTTTTTTTAGATCAGAAAATATAGTTTATTTAGAAAGTAAATGAGAGAGAGAGGAGATTCACCTCCCCAAGGTAGGGGAGAAGGGCAAAGCCAGGAAACATGGCCGGTTCATAGCTCACATGGCCACACCGTAGCTTAGCAAGGAAACGGCTGCAATGGCCTGGCAATGACCTCAGGGAATTTTCTATGCTGAATGAATCTTATTTGTTCCAGGTGTTTTACAAAAATGATCATGTGACCAGAAATCCACAAAGGCGGGCTGACTCTTTTACTTAATTTACATACTATAACTCAATAAACAGGCAAAATATTGTTGAACCCATTTCTAAAATATAAAGACTTATTAAATGATCCGCTGCTATGAAGTGATACTGTTTGATCAAGTAAGGAGAATGCAGTGTTTACATTTTTTAAAAGTAAAAAACTTTTCAAGACTCATTCCAATTCTGAATCTAAATTAACAGAACTAGCCAGGCTCGGTGGCTCAGCCTGTAATCCCGTGCTTTGGGAGGCTGAGGTGAGTGGATTGCCTGAGCCTGCGGATTCGAGACCCGCCTGGGCAACTTGGCAAGACTTCATCTCTACAATAAATCAAAAAATTAGCCGGGAGTGGTAGCACGCAGCTATAGTTCCAGCTACTTGGAAAGCTGAGATGGAAGGATCGCCGGAGTCCAGCAGGTAGAGGTTGCAGTGGCCGGGAGCGGCTACTGCACTCCAGTCTGGGTGACAGAGTGAGACTGCAACTCAAAAAAACAAAAACAAAAAAAAATTTTTAACAGAACTAGAGCCAGGTGTGGTGGCTCACACCTGTAATCCCAACGCTTTGGGAAGGAAGATTGTACCAACTCAAATCTTTTCCTCTTCTTATAAAACCTCCAGCCTTATCATGAAGGCCCCTGATGACCTTATCTAATCCTAATTACCTCTCAAAGGCCCCACCTCCAAATTCCATCAGCATATAAATATGGGGATTAAGCTTCCTTCCTGTACATGAAATTTGGGGGACACACTCAAATTATAGCACAGCTTCATTTATTTATTTGAATACTAAGGCCTATAAGCATACCATATATTTTGTAATTGCCTAGGAAGATCTTGAGATTTATCTTTTAAGAATCTCTACCAAAACTTAAAGTGTGTTTCACATTTCTTGGAAATAGAATTTTCTCTGAAACTGAATCTCCATTTACACTAACATCCACAAATCTGAGTAACGTATGACTCTACTAAATTCAGGGAAGATAAGAAAAAGGAAACAAATGCCCATTTACTCAATCCACAAGTCCATTTTGAATCTCAATATTTCACTTCCTTAAAGAAAGCAGATCTGCTCTTCTCTAATTTGTCATTTTTATTTTTATTTTTTTTTAGTTTTAAGTTCAATCTGTGACTTTAACTTCTTTATCAATAAGAAACAAGAATCATATCATCATTCCTGAAGGCACTGACAAGTTGGTTCTTGGAGATTTTGTAAACTCCAAATATTCCTTGGTACCAATACATAGTTCAAATTCTTCCCAACATATTTTAACCTCCTATTTGAAAGCACAAAAAATAAGCAAATTGTCTATACTTTGCTCGAAATTCCTGCATAAACTGGTTAGCTATGCTCAAGGACAGAAAAACATTAACAATGTTGATCATTTCCTGTGTCCTGTCATGAAATGAACCTAGCTTGGAAAACTCACAGCAAAACTTGCCTAATGAATTTGGACACTAGGCATATTAACATTCTGTTGAAACATGAATAAACTGTTGAAAGTTCCTTTGGTCTCTTTCATCACAGTACTTCATTTGAAAAAAGCAAAATCAGTTTTCAAGTTTGAGCAAACTTCTCAATTTTCCTGCTGGCAAGAATATTATTTCAATATCCTGTTCTTAAAAATATTGCTAAAACTTTCAGACCGTCTGCAATGGAAGTCAGGTAGTCTGAGTTGACCTGCCTTAGAATATTTCTTTGCAACCTCTAGCTACTTATTCTGTCTAGGTTTTACAGACCAGTTTCCTGCATGCTGCAGTGTTTGTTTGCCACAATACAAAGTCACCCACCTACCTCACCCAAAATAGAGCAACAGACAAAAGTCATTGTCTCATATGTCAATAATTTATTCTGACTTAAATGAAGCCAGTTTATAAAATCCCAGTCAATCTAAAATAAGCAAATATTAATATAACTCTGTCCATAATCCCTATTTGATTCATGACTGAAGTGACATTTGGCAGAAACATTTTTTAAAGCCAGCTCAGTTGTAGATCGCTATATGTAATCTAGGAATATTAATCTCTGACTTGTATTTTTTCTGGCTCATGTATTGAATCCTATCACAGCTGCATTATAACATGGAAATGTACGTTCCCTGTTGGAGCATGACTTAGTATTTACTTTTTTTTCTGTCTCTAGCTTAATGATGTTTGATTCTTATCTTGTGTGTTTTTTACTCTTTTCTCTTCTGGTCTTTACTGCTTCTTAGGTCCTCCTAACTACTGGTCCCAGCTCAAGGGACATGATTTATAATTCCTATAATCCATGATCTAATAGAGAAGATGACATTGAAAATGAACCTTACAGAAAGTTTAAGATTCTAATGAGCATAGATGTGGTAAATGAAGGTTGGCTTTTCTTTTCTCAAGATCCCCTAAATATGCAGTTTCTGAGCTGCCAGGAAGTGGCCCTATTTATCACCTAAAAGTTTACATTATAAGCCATGGAACAGGTATCTCACCGATTTCCTTGTAGGGTTTTGTAAGCATTGATTATATATATGAAGTACAATCCTTATTTTATAATTTTGAACTTGTAATACCTAATTAAAGGAGACTATTCTCAAACATGGCACTCTAGAAGATTTGAGGAATTTGGTTGCACAATCAGTTTGTTCAATTCTATCCAGGAAATTTAAAAAGGGCAACTTTTATTGTACCTAAGTTAATAACTACATTGTTATTAATGACAGAAAGATAGAAAAAAGAATAAGACGTTTCTTTCTGAATTCTGAGGGTCAATGAGAAAAAGAAATCATTTAAAGAATGTTCTACCAAATTAATGATTAAAGAAAAACTAAGAATAAAGAGAAAGGATGTTCAGCCCAGGTATTATTTTTCCTCATCATTCATAGATGGGCTTCTCTGATCTCAGCTTCTAGATCTGAGCTTGGAGGTTTCTGCTTCCCAGAATCATTCACATCAACTTCCCTAGACTGGGTTGTGTCTAACTTGTGTGCTTTCACCCCACTTTGTTTACCTTTATTAGGTATGTAAGTATGTCCATTGAAGCATTGTTTATGACAATAAAAATCGAAAAATATTTAAGTTACCAACAGAAGATATCATAGTAACTCTATGTAATGCAACATAGTAATTAAAATGATGGTGTCCATGTATGCACACTTGGCATGAAAATATGTTCATAATTAAAAGCAGACTACATAGTAAAATTACAAAAGCATGGTGTATATAATATGGTCACATTTTAATAAATATACATCTCTGCATAGAAATCTTTTATAAAGGCTACAAATATTACTAATAGAGGTTATCACTTGGTGGCAAGACGATGTATTATTTTCATTTTTTATTAACTGTCTAATATTTATGCTTGTAGTGAACATGAATTTCTTTTGTCTTAAGAGGAACAATAAAGGCTATTAAAGTAAGCATTTTCTTAGCAAAATATTGGTAATTTAAACAATACAGCATGATTCATTCAATAAAAGGGCACACAGATGCTTTACTACCTATTACTCCAGATGAAGCATAGTGTTTTAAAATGGAGTATCTCAAGATTTGTTTTTTTCTGATCATTAGATTTCATTGCCTTCTCCCTTTCTCCTGAGGAAGGTTAGGTTAAAGGTAATCTTCATAAACAGACATTTAAAATTAAGCCCACAGTCTTCCAACATACTAATGAATTCTCCATCCCAGTTCTAAAGGCCAGGCATGTTTTTTCTGCTTGGATGCTTTACTAAGTGTTCTTGGTTCATCTGGCATGGTGCTTAACTCTGAATACAAGCCAGATTCACCTGGTTGATTTTTCTTTTATTTTCTTTCTTTCTTTCTTTCTTTTTTTTTTTTTTTGAAAGCTCTCTGTATGTGCCATAAACTAGAAATTAGAAAATAGTTTATAGATTTTTTTTATTTGACTTTTAGGTATTTCATTTAATGACCAAATTTGTTGCTGTAAGTTTTTGTTTGTTTGTTTTCCTCCCATTATAAAGAGCTTTTGAGATATGACTCTGAGATGGAGAATGCAACCTAACAAGTCTGAGTCCTCTAGAGGCTCCACATTTCAACAACTTCTGCAAAAGATAGAGAAGTAACAGTTTGGAAGAGAAACTAATGTTTTCATATCAGTCTCCAAAAAAAAAAAAAAAGGAAAAAGATTCATTGTGAAGGGAGGGAGTCAGGGTGCATTTAGCTAGATTCTTACCTATCTTGTTGATTTAAAATGCTTAATTCTTAGATACATATCTAATTTGAACTTTTAAAGTTACTTTTCCTATGTAGAGTACAATCCCAGATTCTAAATAAAATGATGTCAGTGAAAGTGACTTGAATCTCTTAGCAGTTCCCTCTTCTAGCTGCACAAATAGCACACGCTGCTTGGTCAAGTCCTTCATTTGTTAATACCTTACATCTCCAGGTCCAGAGGGCAGAGACGAGAAACAAAAGGAATTGCTGCTCAATTTTCATGTTCTTCTTATTCCTACAACCTCCACATATTTATGCCATGTTTCATTTTTACTTTATAATAACCTCTACAAATAACTCACCTTCAATGCAACTTGCTCCTGGAATTATTTTTCTAATACTGCTATTTCTCAATATCTACACACATTCACCAGTCTTGAACAAAAGTGTACATATCGATGCAGAAATGTATAAGGAGAAATTTAGAGGTTTTGAAAGGGAATTTGTTTAAGTTTACTTTTGTCTTTGTTTTCCAATAAACTTAGATGATCTGACTTCTTGTTGTTCAAAAGGCACATTAAATGTCATGTTTTAGACAGGTCTTCTCTGACTATTCAAATGAAAATGATCACCCAATACTCTCTTATAATTATGTCTAATATTTATTCCTATCTAACATGTCTTATTATTTAACCACTTGTTTATTGGTTATCTCCTTCCGACAAAGGATAAGTTTCATGAGGGCAGGAACTTGTCTATCTTACTTAGTTCCCTGGGATGGCTTGGGAAATAGTAAGTGCTCAAGAGAGTCTGAAGAACGAATGAATGCGCAAATCCCTCTACCTGAGAGCAGAATATTATTCAGTAGATATTGCATGCATGGTTAAATAATCCTTCTCTCTACTCAGTCCTGCCACACCTGGTGGACTCAGTCAATGCCCACAGGAGAATAGATGTGATTAATCACTTTTATTAACTGATGGTCCAAAACCCAGAACTCCATTATAACATAGGCTATAGTAGATATATTCATAAAACCTTGGTTCCAAACTAAAATTCGATAAGATGACAATTTGACTTGAGTAAGCTATTGGGTTAAAATGTATTATTGCACTCCCCCTGAATCACCAGTACTGCAAAATAGTTCCACTGCTAAATGACAGATCACTCCAACAGAAGTTATGTTATGAGGCATTGATTAAGTGAGGCAGATATATTATATCATGGGTATTAATTCTGATTTATAGAAAGTTATTAAACATGCACCTGAGCTATGAACATAGATTCTTGGGAGTAAAGCTTATCTTGGCATGTATGAAATATTAATCTCTATGCCTGAAAAGTTGCATAACAAAATCTTGTTTTTTAAATTTGACATCAGTACATTCTATCTCTTAAAAGTCATTTTATTTCCTGTTAAGGTGCTCTGTAGAGTGACCCAAATAATAAGCAACACAATCAATGATCACCAGTTATTTAGTATCACACTGCACTTCAACAAAAGCCATTGCATCCTGTATGACAGGAAAATGGGTGGAGAACCTTGTATATCAAACTTCCAGAAATCCTTGTTTACAAGGCTGAGTTTTTATGTCATAGTGTGGCTGTCCAGAACTTTTCAGCAGGTCATGGCTTTTTTTAAGGAAAGTTATCTTTATAAAACACATTGATAATCGTTTCCTTTTGGTCATGCAGCAAAATATCTAAAACACACACACTCTGGCTTGAAAGAACCTTATTAAATAAAAGAAAAATTTGATATTGAAAAAAATATTTTATGGCAATTGTATAAGGCTTTGCACACAGTAGGTAGTCCATAAGTATGCACTAATTTACTGAATTCATCAAGAAATTAAAGCACAAACTTCCCTTACACTCGTTACTATCTAAACTGAAGAATTTCATGCAGGTTCCTGAGTAACAGAAGTGGCAGATCCTAGTAATGAGAAGATTCAAAGAGTTTATTGACTATATAAATACATGTTTGTGGGTCTTAAATTATAGCTGCTAACTCTATTTAAATGAAAAATTTCTTCCACTGCTAGCCTCTCTTTGCCACAAGACTACCTCTGTCCCTGGCTCTATGCCCTGCTCTATGTCCCTCTCCTGTAGTTCAGTTTTTTATCAGCCCCACTCGGGTAAAATGAAGCACTGATTTATTTGTATTCCCTTTGACCCCAGATTTTTTACAATTGAAACAAAATCCCAGATTCTATATTCCTGTTCCTGCATGTGAACATTTTATAACGCTCTTGTTTAACTACATAGAAAATTTATCCAGTTTTCCTTCCTTTGTGTCCTCATAGCAGGTTGTGATGCCTTAAGGTAGTTCTCCACTTGACTAAATGATCTCCATTTGCCACACTGGCTAAGTAAAGAACCTCCCCTAACATTTCCTGCCTTTAGCATCTATGCCTCCACCACTAACTCTACCCCAGCAATTAAAAGATGACTTCACAACCCAGTTAAAATCTGAATTTAAAGATGAAAGGGTTTCAGTTGAGATTTTGTGATTCTTCTCTATATAATTATTTTTTGGTTTGGTTTGGTTTTTAATTCGAGACACAGTCTTGCTATGTTGCCCAGACTGGTTTTGAGCTCCAGGGCTCAAGCGATCCTCTCGTCTCAGCCTCCCAAAATTCTGGTATTACAGGTGTAAGCCACCACCCCTGGTCATTTCCCTAAATAAATTTTGTCAGACAAAATAATTTTGGGGACACTGAGCTGTCAAGCAGAAGAATCTTCAGGACTGTTCATTCAATAGTAGAATATTATAATGTTCAAACTTCTATTTGTTAAGTTTCAAAAATTTTTAAGCATTTTCTTCATTTTTCTTCTTTAATTTTATCATTTTAATTTTGACTAAGGAAAAAACTACAGAAGGACATACTGTAGTAGTAGCGATCATAGTACTGGTCATAATTTTTTCCATATTTTGAAAGTATTTAATTCTACTCGATGGAGTTACATTTGATCAATGGAGTCATTCAGTAGAATGTAGCAGTTAATTTCCATGTATTAGCCACAGTTTTCTTCCTGACCTCTTAGAGAGAGGAATTTAATAACCTTCAAAACATGGGAAAATCAGATTCATTAATGTTTTTAATATTAAGTCATCTTCATGTTAGTCCATGTTTACATGATACCAAACAGATGCATCTTTTAAGGACTAGTCTGGTGTCTTTTGACAAGGTGCTTTCTTCCTTAAAATGAGAACCAGAATTATGTACAAATGTAACATAGAAAAGCTTGTTTCATATATATACTGAAGAGTGTATATGGCCTGAATATCTAGTGTTAATCAAAATTGAATATTGAGTTTGGTTTTAAATTTTTTTCATTTTATAGAAATGTTTTTATAAAAACAAAATATCTCAGAGTTTTGGACAAGGGCCACTCTAACCTGATAAAGGCTTGTCAAACTGGAATATGCTTATCAGTGTTTTAAGCACAACCAGAGTCCCTGGGCACCTATGGGGAACTGTCACCAGACTCCAGGTTGGGGCTAATATGACAACCAAAGTCCTGACTGAAGTGAAGTTAGTTGAGAGGGGTGTGGTTCCCCAGAGTTAAGGGTCATTCTGGGAGACTAAGTGGTCTCAAAAAAATGAATCAATACCTAGCCCTGTATAAAAGCCCCCAGAATTTCTTCTCCAAGATGATTCTGCCCCTGACTTTGACTCACCCTGGTCAATTGACTCTGGAGCATGAAGAGTCTAACTTTAGAGGAATCTATTAGAAAATGCCCACCACCCTCCAAGCACCACTACCAATAATATGGGGTCTAAGGATTGACAGCAGAAGAGTACAACCTTGCCTGATTTAATCTGGTGGCCCCATGGATAAAGGAAGGCTCACTTATACAGTCAGAGCTGTGAGAGGTCAGCTCACCTGGCAAGTTAGGCAGCTAAACTAAGAAAATGAAGCACTGGAGATGGAGGCTGGTTATTTTCCATTCTCCAGATCCATTCTCTGCCTTTTTCTACCTGCTCTTTGTTGCAAGGAGACTAACCCTATGGTTGGCATCACTGAGGTCGTTTTGCCCTCTGGAAAGTTAAGCCATTGAAAGTTTCTGGTAGGATATTGGAGGCCAGGAAAAGACAGAAGTCAGACATTTCTTGTGCCCTCCCTAGCACCCTCTTACCTTGACCTGGACCCTTACTCCACCCCTCCCCACTGACTGCCTCCTCCTTTAAAGACAGTTTCTATCGGACACCTACTCCCTTCTAAGCCTCCAACTCTCACTTGTAATGTTAGCGCCTTCCTTTGCACCTTGAGGCCTAAAGGTGGGAATATCTTATGGCTCAACGTGCCATGCTGGTTTCCTCTGCTCTGCCTATACCTCTGTCAACATCTTTTTCATTGTATGTTACCTAAATTCCCACCTGGTTGTAACTTTTAGTACTTGCTGGAATATGGCTGACAAAGTGGGAGTTAATTATATGTATACAGGCATGCATATGTTTATGTATTTGACCAGAAAGATCGTATTCCTAGTGGAGAAACTTTGATTTCTACAGAAAAAGGATCAAAGATTACAGAAACTTTCCCTTGAAGAAAGTGAGAAAGGAAAGGAAGGGAGAGGAAAGGAAATGAAGACAATTTCTTCTTTGCCTCAGTAAAAATTTTTTTTAGTTGTTGATGTCTGATGTGTGTTTAAATATTAAATAGATTCCACTTCTATTCTCAAGTCCTTAATTTATATTCTTGAATATTTAAAAATATTTTAAAATCGTCAATAACTAAAATTAATTTAGATTTCTTATTTAGGGTTTTTAAAGTTAGCTAATAAGATCCAAAGGCACTTTTATCTTAACATTATAAACTTTCTTCTAAGTCAAAAGTTAGCAATCTGCCCATAAGATTTTTTGACGTTCACCTATTTAAGAACATATTCAGGTGCTTCAGCCAACTGCATTACCTAAAAGAAAGAATAATATGTGGTGTACACACATGGGTGTCAACTTTTGACAGCATTTTAAAATTAACAAAAACAACCTGGGCAAGTATTTTTTAAATGTTAGCATTTTAAAGAAACCACTGAGTTACTTGTTGAACCTCTTATTTGTTGCTATTGGAAACCATATCATTTCAAAGTTTATTTTCTAACTGAATATATTCCAAGGGTTGCTTTATTTTACAAAGGCTCTTGAAATAAATAATCAGTTCTCTCATTACCAGTGAGAGCTGAAAAACACTGCTGCTTCTATTGTCATTTCTTCAGGTTTTCAAATGTCACTTTTCATTCCAAAAGCTTATAACATGATGTGCACAATGAACAGGAAACAGATGTGTCCTAGAGATTCATTTCAATATTTTGTGTGTATTTACTACAAACATACAAGAACTAAAATATCAGCTTAATGTAAATTTTCTAAAAAGTTATATTTAAAATGTTCCCAGATTGTGGGTATACAGAATTTAAAAAACAAAATTAAAAATAACCCCAGAGTTAAGCTTCAGCAATGCCATTTATTATGTGACTCCGAATTTCTTAAAGCTATAGTATGTTAGAGCTATCTGTATAGTCTTCCCAATGGGGAAACTGTGAAATTCGAATATTACAATACATGTAACGACTCTAAGCTAATTATAAAATGCCATACAAATAATACTGTGTTGTGTGTTTTTTTTTTTCATGAGATTATTTTTCTGCAAGATTTTTCTGTGAGACTTACTATTTGGAAAGAGACTAAATTTTTAGAAACAATAGTGAAAGATAGTATCACTTAGAAGCCTATAGAGCTGTAATGTAAAGTCAATAAAGGAAGGAAAAGGATGAAATATTGCAAAGAGTCATATAACTAAGTAGATAAGCATTCTTAGATAAGTTCGGTTTATGTTTCTACATAGGCCATTGTCACATTTTGGATTATGTGCTGCTGGAATGTGTATATATGTGTTTTTTAAATGTTAGAACAACTCCATTCAATTTGCTGTGAAGTTCATGATTTTGTCCTTCTTTGTGGCTGTGGAATATTCCATCATGTATATGTACCACGTTTTCTTTATCCAGTCTACTTTCTATGGGCAGTAGGGTTGGTTCCATATTTTTGCCATAGTGAGTAATACAGCAATATGTACCTAATACTGACCTGTACCCCACATCTCTATAATAAAACAAAGTTTGAAAAATGTTAGAACACAACCAGACTCAATTTTTAATCTGCTGATTTGATTGTTTTTGAATGAAGAACTCTCAAGTCTATTTTTACAAGTTTAAGAAAATCTTTAAACCTCTTCTGGACTATAGGGTCACTTCAAGTCTATTTCATTTTGTTGACTTTGAAAAATAATTTTTAAAATAAGCAACTGGAATTAATTATAGAGCCCTAGAAGCTAATTCCTTGTTGAGATCTTATTTTCAGTATTTCTGTTTTTGATTTTGGACATCTAACTTCATAAGGGTAGTTATTATAACTCCGATTCAATGACAGACTTGAAACAAATAAAGACATCAATTGCCTGTGGTCCACTTTGCCCAAGGTTTTGTTGACATTTAGAACTTGTTCTCTTTGAATATGCTCTATTCTTTGTTTTCTACTTTACACAGGTGCCTTAAAATTTTGTGATCAATAGAGATGTTCTGAGTGAATTTTATATTCTCTAATACTTTGTTCCAATCAAATAGTAATCAACTACTATTAAACAATATTTACCTTGAAGAACTCTAATCACTTGTGTTTTTTTATTTGTAATCATTGTCAGCATTGTACCTCATATTGTTCTTCAGAATTTTTACGTCTCAAGTTGAAAACTGAAAAATAACACATTTTTCAATTCTTCCACATTTACACACATATGCATAGTGGCCAAATTGCTGCAGAATATTCTAGATTACAATTTATAGTCAAGTTATTCTGCCATAAAATCTCCATACATTACTTAAAATCATGATAGGCAGTGATTGTGAATCATTATTTCTGATATGCCAGTGTATATATATGAGCTAATCAGTTATACCAAGTTTTAAAAGAAATCGTTCTTCATTAATTTTACTACTGTGCATGTAGACTAGACCTCTTGATTTCCACCCATTCACAACAGTTTATTATCAGGGTATTTTTTTAAAGACAGTTTTATTGAATAACATAAAATTAACCCTTTTACAGTATACAATTCAGTGTTTTTCAATATACTCACAGAGTTTCAATCATCATCACTATCTAATCAGAGAACATGTTCATCATCTTAAAAAAAGAAACCCCTTACATAGTAGTAGTCATTTCTGATTTCCTTCTCCCTCTAGCCCCTAGAAACCATTAATCTACTTTTAAAAAATATATATCTGCCTATTCTAGACATTTCATATAAATCGAATCACACAAAATGTAGTCTATTGTGTCTGACTTCTTTCATCGAGCATAATATTTTCAAGATTGAACCATGCGGAAGCATTCATAAGTACCTCATTCCTTTTTATTAGCTGAGTCATATTCCATTGTATGAGTATACCACATTTTACTTATCCATTCATCAGTAGATAAACATTTGAATTGTTTCTACTGTTCCATTACCATAAGTAATGCTACTCTGAACATTTGTGTACAGGTTGATGTATGAATGTGTGTTTTCTATTTTCTTGGAAATATACCTGCTGTGGAATTATGGGTCATATGATAACTCTATGTTTAACATCTTGTTTCTCATACTAGCTGCACAATTTACAATCCCAACAACAATCTAGGAAAGTGCTAATTTCTCTCTTTTTTTTGGTCAGAATCTCACTCTATTGCCCAGGCTGGAGTGAAGTGGTATGCTCACAGCTACGACAGCATCAACCTGCTGGCTCAGGTGATCCTTCTGCCTCAGCTTTCCTAGTAGATGGAACTGCAGGCACTATGCCTGGCTAATTTTTTTGATTTATTGTATAGATGAGCCTTTGCCAAGTTGCCCAGGTTGGTGTCAAACCCCTAGGCTCAGGCAATCTTATCTCAGTCTACTAAAATGTTGGGATTACAGACATGAGCCACCATGCCCGACAAAAGAATGCTAATTTCTTAACATTCTTGTCAATACTTATTATTGTCTCATAGTTATTTAGTAAGTTTGAAATAATATCTCATTTTAGTTTTAATTTGAATTTCTCAATAACTAATTATGTTGACCATCTTTTCATGTGCTTGCTGGCGATTTTTATCTCTTCTTTGTGGAAAATTGTATTTATAACTTTTTTTATTTTTAAGTTGGGTTATTTGTTGGAGTTTTTTTCAAATTGTTGAGTTTTAAGTGTGCTTTATATATTCTGGGTACTAGACTCATCAGATTTATGATTTGCAAATATTTTCTGCACTCAAACATGCTAGCTTTCACGTTTTTAGTGATCCTATAAATATAAAAGTTTAATATTTTTTAAAGGACAATTTATCTAATTTTTTTCTTTAGCCATTAGTGCTATTGGTGCAGTATTTAATAAAGCATTACTTAATCCAAGGTCATGAAGATGTACTACTATGTTGCTACTGAGCGACTTTATAATTTTAGTTCCTCTATTTAGGTTTATGATTTATTTTGAGTTAATTTTTACATATGATGTAAGGGAAATTCCTTTATTCTCTCATACTTATCTTCCCTCTTGTCAAGTAGATATTTTATAGTATACTATAGTAATTTCTTTTTAAAATGTCCATCCTACCAAAGGCGATCTACAGATTCAATGCAATACTCATTAAATTACCAACATCATTCTTCTCAGTCATGGAAAGGACAATACAGAAATTCATATGGAAGTATATATAACCACGAATAGCCAAAACAATCCTTAGCAAAAGAAACAAAGCAGGAGGTATCACACTTCCAGACTTCAAACTTTACTATAAGGCTACAGTAATCAGAACAGCCTGGTATTGCTACAAGAACAGGCATATAGACCAATGGAACAGGATAGAGATTCCAGAAGCAAAGTCTCAATTTCACAACCAACTCATCTTTGACAAAGCCTCCAACAACAACCACTGGGGAGAGGAGAACCTATTCAGTAAGTGGTGTGGGGAAAACTGGCTGATCACATGCAGAAGATTGAAACAGGACCCCTACCTATCACCATACATAAAAATTAACTCAAAATGGATCAAGGACCTAAACATAAAACCTCAAACTATAAGAATCTTAGCAAATGCAGGAGACACCCTTATGGAAATTGGAACTGGCAACCAATTCCTGATCAGAACCCTAAGTGCCCATACCATAGGAAATAAGATAGACAAGTGGGACCTCATCAAACTGATGAACTTCTGCAAAGCAAAAGAAACTGTCAAGAGAGCAGGGAGACAGCCCACAGAATGGGAAAAAATATTTGCCAACTGTATATCTGACAAAGGCCTAACATCTAGGATCTACAAGGAACTCAAACATGCTGAAAGGAAAAAAACAAACAGCCCCAATAAAAATAAAAGTGGGCAAAAGACATGAATAAACACTTCTCAAAAGAAGATATACAAGCAACCAACACACACATGAAAAACTGTTCAACCTCACTCATCATCAGAGAAATGCAAATAAAAACCACATTGAAATACCATCTAACCCCAGTAAGAATGGCCATCATTAATAAAACAAACAGCAACAGATGCTGGTGAGGATATGGAGAAAAAGAAGCGCTTCTACACTGCTGGTGGGTATGCAAACTAGTGCAACCCTTTTGAAAGACAGTGTGTCGATTTCTGAAAGAGCTAGAAATTGACCTTCCATATGACCCAACAATTCCCCTATTGGGAATATACTCAGAAGAACTCAAATCATTCTATAAAAAAGATACCTGAACATATATGTTTGTTGTAGCTCTATTCACTATAGCAAAAACATGGAACAAACCATGCTGCCCATCGAAGCTGGACTGGATTTAAAAGTGTGGTACATATACACAATGGAATATTATGCAGCCATAAAGAAGGACAAACATATGGTCTTTGCAGCAACTTGGATGGATTTAGAGTTGATACTCAGTGATCTATCACAGAAACAAAGAACAGAGTGCCATATGTTCTCACTCATAAGTGGACCTTGACAATTATCATAATACTATAAGAAAGGAATTGATATTAGTGTGAAACTGCCAGGGTAGGGGGAATGTAATTGGCAGTTGAGGAAAACTGCTAGGGGAAGGAGGGGCACAACTCATCAACAAGGGTACTTTCATAACCAACGTTTGTATACCTAACCCTGAATTGTTCCACATCTTTAAAATAAAAATAAATGAGTAAATAAAAATTTTTTTAAGTTATTTTCTTCAGAGTTCTGAAACTTTCAATTAGCATCTTAACCTAAAACAATCTAATTGAGAGGAATTTCAATAGCATATGAAAACTTTGCTCCAATATAGTCCATTCCCTCTCCTTTTTGTGGTGGTATTATCATATAAATTACATCTTATTAATTATAAGTCCATAAACACAGTTTTTTAGTTATTGCTCTATGAAGTAGTCTTTTAAATATGATTTTTAAAGAGCTATAAACAAAAATACATTTTTACTCTCTTTCACAGTGAAACACATGGTTATCTTTACCAATGTTCTTTATTCTTTCATGTGAATTTGAGTTACTGCTTAGCATTTCTTGTAGAACAGGTCTGCTAGCAAAGACTTCTCTCTGTTATTTCTGTATCTTAGAATGTCTAAATTTCTCTTTCTTTTTTGAAGGAAAGTTTTGCTGGATATGTTTTATAGTCTTTTTTTACTTTTAACAATTTGAACACAATATCCTACTCTATTCTAGTCTTCTATTCTATTCTAATCTTATTGAAAAATCTCTTGTATAAAATGCCTACTCTTACTGCTTTCATTATCTTCTCTATTTTCTGTTGTCTTTATCAGTTTGACTATAGGTCAAGGTGTGACTCTCTTTGGCTCTATCCTAGTTAGAACTTGTTAAGATTTTTAAATAGGAATATTAATATTTCTCACCAAATCTGGAAAGTTTTCAGCCATTATTTCTTCAGAGATTCTTTGTTACCCTTATTCTCTCTCCTTTCTTTCTAGAACTCACACCATGCATATGTTGGTATACTTGGTGGAATACCACATGGCTCAGAGGCCTCTTTTCTTTTCTATTCCTCAGACTAAATCATCTTAATTGACCTATCTTTAAGTTCCCAGGTTCTTCTGCCAGTTCAAATTTATGTTGAGTCCCTCTAGTGAATGTATTATTTAATTATACTTTTCTTTTTATATTTTTTGTATTTTATTCTATTTTTTATTTTGAAGCTGTGGAGTACAATGCAAGGTTAGGTATACAAATGGTCATTATGCACGTACCCTTGTTGATGAGGTATGCTCCCACCCCTAGCAGTTTCCCACTACTGCCAATCCTGCCCCCCACCTCCCCTGGCAGTTTCCAACTACTGCCAGTCCCTTTCTTAGAGCATTATGATAATTGTTAAAGGTCCACTTATGAGTGAGAACATTATACTTTTCTTTTTTTTTTTTTT
>NW_007224299.1:105220-108688 GCF_000164805.1 Carlito syrichta | reverse complement strand
TCCGGCGATCCTTCTGCCTCAGCCTTCCAAGTAGCCGGAATTACAGGCACACGCTACCACGCCCGGCTGATTTTTTGATTTATTGTAGAGATGAGGTCTCGCTGCCCAGGCGGGTCTTGAACCCATGGGCTCAGGCAATCCACTCACCTCAGCCTCCCACAGGCACGGGATTACAGGCTGAGCCACCGAGCCCAGCTCACATTATACTTTTCAACTTCATAATTCCTAACTTTCATGTCATCTAGGTCTTTATATTCTATTTTTGATGAGACATAATTCTTTTTCTTTTATTTAATTTTCAGACATGTTTTTAAACTCCTTTAAACATGTTTATAATAGTTGAAAAAAATATATTTTTGTAATAAGTCCAGCATCTGGGATTCCTAAGCAACAGTTTCTATTGCTGTTTTATTCCCTGTGTTAAAGTTACACTTTCCTATTTGTTTGGCTTTTTTTTTTATTGAACTGAAAATTTTAAAGATTATGACAGCTCTGGAAATCAGATTTTGTACTCTCATGTTTTTTTGTTATCCTTGTCTGCTTCTGTTATTGCTGCTGCTGATGATTACAATGATGAAGATTTGTGTTTATTTAGAGACTTTCCTAGATTAATTCCGTAAAGTCTTTGTGTGTGTGTGTGTGTGTGTGTGTGTGTGTGTGTGTGTGTGTGTGTGTGTCTACTGAAGTCTCTACTTGATTAGCTTAATGGCTGCATAATAAAATTTTCTTAAATACTTTGAAACAAAAAATTCCTAGCCTTTACTGAAGAACTTTCTCTTTATGTTGAAAGCACAACTTCAATGTGTCAGTAGGCAGTTCACAACTCTACCTTAGCCTTTACTCCCTGATTACACAGAGCCTCAAGGTCAGCCAGAGGTCAGAGAGTGGGGTTTTCTCAGGTCTTTTCAGACCATATACACAACACTAGACATGCATATGTCCTTCTAGATTCCCAGGGATATGTAGAACCATTAAAATTCCCTATGATACCTTGTATGTTTTTTGATCAGCAACACCCTGTCTGGTACTGCTTCCTCAGACTACTGCGATGTCAAACAATTGGCACTAATTTTTTTTTTTTTTTTGAAGACAAATGCCTTTGGGATAACGCTGCCTTCACAGAGCTAGCTCTGAGTCAGGTCAAATAAAGACAAATCTAGAGACAAGTCTTAAAGAAGCTGCCTGTCATATAGGTCAAATATAATTTTCTTGGGATGGGGCTTTTGCGGAGCTCCAAACCAGATCTATCACCTCTAGTGGCTGCTGGAAAGCTGATTTTCATAGCTATTCCAGTTGTCAAGCCATTTACTTTCAGAAGGGCTACTACAGAGTTGGAGGCCTGGGAGGATAGAAATAGGGCAAATTAAAATGTCACAAAGGTATCTGTTCTTCAAGATTCAGCTGTTCTGCTCAATTTTTCAAAAAAGTTCTGCAAATTTTTGGTTAATTTCAGAATTACGGCAAAAGTTGGTTTTGACTACGTTTGCTAATCTTCTCTTACTTTTATGGAGAAGAGCATTAGGGAAGTCCTTCTTTCACAATACCACAAATGCTTTTCCTCTCTTTTTTTGTTTTAATATTGCACAAATATGCCTATTATTATAGCCCACAAAAAATGAGTTTTTCATTAAGATATTCTCACAGGATAAAAACCATTTTTATTTGTGAGTTGACTTTGATTAACGCAAAGTAGAAGATTCTAATTCACCTCTCCTGACTTCTGGAGATATAAAATATAAAATAATCTTAAAGCTAAGTGTTGTGGAGATAAGATAGAAAATCTAAATATTGCTACTTTAGCTGGCCTGACTTTGTATTAAAATATTTCATTCTACTTGCGATTGTTTTTTAAGGGAGGATAGGAGCCATAGTAAAAAGGAGTTATAAGATCCTATAAGAAATTAATACAAATACCCATTTATGATATAGTCAGGATATATAGTTTGTAACATTCCTGGCCTTGTTTCAAAGCACTTTGGTGTCCAATTTTGCTAAGTACTGGTAATCTTTCCTAGATTAAATAAATTTATCTTTTATAATGTTTAAGGGATGCTTTTCTCTGTCCTAGCTCAGGTGAAGATTACAATCTACTCCAGTCAGTCTCCCACAAACAAAGATGCCTCTCTATGTCACCACTACTTCTCCGGGTACCTAGAGTCCACTTTTAGGGTGTTTTAAATGACCTAATCTGTTGAAAGTTATGTTATCTTTTGGGGGGGTCATATGTGGATTGACTCAGGCCATAGCCAGGCCAACACAACAGCTGGTTATGGCAGGTGATGAACTCTTTAGGTCACTGGGTCCTAATATAAGTGATATATTCTGCTTATTCAAATAGCATCTGGTAGGATCCTGAAAAGCAAGCAGGCACTGAATAGGGTTCTGAGTAACTTTTAGGTGCAGTCACACGATGGTGCTTCTTTAAGTATGAAATGGGTCACGTCTGAATGTTCTTTCTACACTTATCTTTGCAGTCAGTCTAGCTCCAGACCTCCCATCCCCGGATCCATCAAATTTCCCTTCATCCTCATATCCCTTATGAGAGTCTGTTTATCCAAAGGGTTCAACAATTTTTGGTAGCTGTTGTAGAATGGAAAACTTACTCTTTTGTTATATAATCTTTCATATTTATTGTCTTCTTAGCAGGACTTAAGTTATTTTTTTTTTTCCAAAAAAAGATTTAGCCTTAATTCCATAGCAGATCCTTAAATTCTACAGTAGATCCTTAAAATTTTTCTCTTGTTTCTTTGTGGCATATCTGGATCCACATGGAGAAAAAAAAAACTAAAAAACATGGGCATATCCTGATATTTATGGCCTTAGTGTTGAACTTTCCTTCTGGTCCAAACCTGGCTCCACAGTACCTCCATCTGAAGCGCCTACTCATAGTTTTCTCCTCATTCTTGCTTTACTCTGGTATGCTCAGTGGCTTTTGACTTCCAATATGCTTCTTCTTGGGTGTCTATACTTTTCTTTTTATCTTTTTTGGGGGGATGAGGGGTTGAGGTCATATTTTGTCTCCCAGGTTGGAGTGCCGTGTTAATATCATGGCTCACCGAAGCCTCGACTTCCTAGGCTCAGGTGATTCTGTTTCCTCAGCCTCCCAAGTATTTGAAATTATAGGCACACACCACCACCATGCTCGGCTATTTTTTATGATTTTTTGTGGCGACTAGGTCTTGCTATGTTGCTCAGGCTGGTCTTGAACTCCTAAACTCAAGAGATCCTCCTGGCTCCGCCTACCAAAGTGCTGAAATTACAGGCATGACCCACCATGCCAGGCTTAACTTTCCTTTTCCAAAGAGAAATCCACTACATAATCATGGCTCTCTTTCATAGGCTCACCTCCAAATGTGCAGGCCCTTGAAAAGCAGTTCCCACCCCACAGAACAAAGACTTGGATGATGATGATTTCATAGCCCTTTCATCCCAGTAATCTACTTTGGGTCCAAAAAAAAAAAAAAAAAA
>NW_007224299.1:104848-105200 GCF_000164805.1 Carlito syrichta | reverse complement strand
TTACAGGTGCGCACTACCACGCCCGGCCGATTTTTTGATTTATTGTAGAGATGAGGTCTCGCCAAGCTGCGCAGGTGGGTCTCGAACCCTTGGGCTCAGGCAATCCACTCACCTCAGCCTCCCAAGGCGCGTGTTTACAGGCTGAGCAGCAAGACCTCATCTCTACAGTAAATAAAAAAATCAGCCAGGTGTGGTAGCGCGCCTGTAATTCTGGCTACTCGGAAGGCTGAGGCGGAAGAATCGCCGGAGCCCAGCGGGTCGAGCCTGCGGTGGCCGGGAGTGGCCACAGCACTCTAGTCTGGGTGACAGAGTGAGACTCCAACTCAAAAAAAAAAAAATTAGCCAGGGATGG
>NW_007224299.1:100346-104828 GCF_000164805.1 Carlito syrichta | reverse complement strand
AAAAAAAAAAAAAAAAAAATGCATTACATAAAGATTAACAGAATAAAACTTCCAGAGTGCCTCATACCTCTGATATATTTCATTTCCTCTGCTACAAAAATAAGCTCAAATCAAGCCACTTTAAGAAACAAATAAGAAGAAAAAACAAAAATAGAGTAAAAACATGTTTATATATGTCAATCAGAACTATGAAAATATTCTGTTCATATTAAGAAGCCCCAATTCCCTGCCATCTTTCTTAAAGATCCTTTCAAATCTGGCCCCAACTTTGCTTACTTTTATTAATGTCTGTTCCAATGTCTTAATCCACTTTGTGTTGAATCTGCCTAAAATGCCTATTACCAGTTTTCTCCAATTATAAAATCCTCTGCCCCCTTCCAGCAAGGTTATTTCCAGTGCTATCACCTCTATGAAATCGTGTCTTCTTTTGTCTCATTGACTTTGTCTTCTATTCTAGGAATCAGATGAAATTAGATCCTTCTATGACTGTGTAACTTGTGAATTTTGAGGTAGCTTGTAAATTTTAAGGATAGGACCTATCACTTCAGCATTTCTGATTCCCCAGTATCTAGGAGTCTTCTTCTTGCATAGAAGTTATGAATTATCTGAGGACAGATCTGCAGAAAACAAACAAACAAAAAAAAGAGTACTGTATCTACGTATATATTATGGTCTAGTAGAGCAGATGAAAAATGGGTACAAAATTGTAAACCAAACTATTTAAATGCTGTAATTTCTGAGTCAAATAAGACTCCCTTTCCCTTGATGTGTTCATTTTGTATTAAAGATAAAGGGTATGTCTTCAAATATGTCTAGCAACCCAGTCATACTATAAGAAGTACCAGTCTTTAGGGTGTGAAATACCGATTAGTCATTTAATCATTGTAATCCTGGGATTTTAGATCCCACCTACTTTATTTAACTTTTTACAAATTGTTAAAGGAATATAACTGAATCAAACAACTCTAGAATGGCCTAACAGCTTAAAATATAATGAACTGATATTTCAAATTAAAGAATCCAGCAATGCAGCTAAAATGTTGCTCGTCGGTGGTTGTTATTCTGAGTCAGAGAGTGCCACGTATTGAATATTCCTGCCAGGACACCACCCTGGTATACTTTCCTCTACTGCAGCCCTGGTGTGTCACTCATGTTGAAGTCTGCCAATAAGTCTAGGGAAGTTTCCTACGGTGTTAAGAACTATTCCTCACCAGGATTCTAAAGTCAAGTTTTTTCTTAAGTACCAGTTGCCCAAATGTCTTTGGACAAGGCTTCTGGCACAGACTCGTTCAGGAAATAGGGAGGGAGGAACACCTATTTTATATTTTAAGTGAAAAAACACACAAGAACATTATGCAATAACAAAAAACAAATGGTTGGCTAGTGGTAAGGTTCAAGTTCCACCTCTGAACTCTGTGCCTTTATTTTGGTCATAGAGGATGCTGTTATGGGTTCTCAAGGTATAGCAACAACAACTAATAGGATAATTTCACTCGACTGCTTAACTTAATTGCCTTAAAATGAAATATGCCAATGTTACAATTGAAGACAAAACTACTTATTTTCTGTTCCTTGTTAGAAGTGAAAGAAATTAATGGACAGCAGATTTGCTGTAGAATAACAACTGTTCTATTCATTTGTGCTTCTGCAAAACATAACCCTGGAGCCCAATATATACCAGAAACTTAAAAATTATTGACCTAGATTAAGTTTCCTGTATGGATTAGCCCTATGAGTTAGCTTCACTGTTTGGGGGCATATTCTCCTGAGTACCAACACAGTAAAATTTAAAAATCTGAGTTTTCATGAAAACTTTATAAAACAGAAATAGTTCTAGAGACTTTCACCTACCCCTAATACCTCAGAGTGGAGGGAATAGAAGATGGGTGAAAGTATATTTTGATGCTAACTTAAAATTTGTTTGATACTTTATATTTAACTTTTAAAAAACATAATATTAAAATTTGAATTATACAAATGTTATTTTGGCATACAACAATTTTTAAATTATTCATTATTGAGTAAAAATGGCACCACCACACCAGTCCAGTGGGATTACCTTATTTATTCTGTGACTTTGAGGATCCATGATTTTACCACTAGGGAACTTGGCATACACTAGAAGCAGAACTATAGACTCCCTTCTATTTCTGACTTCTTAGTGAAATTTTCTTCTCTTGTAAAGAATTTTTAAAAATTAAAAAACTATAACAACAAAAAACTCCTCGATAACTAGCTACATTTGAAAAGTAAATTCATGTTCATAATATAATAGGTTTTGATGTCAATATATACCCATTTTATAGGGATATCTTCAGATTATTTCATAATCCAAAGTAAATAATTTACAAGTGAGGATTCCAGAAACAATAATAGGAGTTGATGGCGATATTTTTAGCCAAAAACTTAAGTTTCCCTCTGACAGCCATCAAATCATATCACTTTCTACAAAGTGTACAGCACACAGTCCTGCTCTGTTTCCATGGTCTATGTAATACCAATGCCTCTACTATTGGAAAGAATGATTCATATGTATTGAGCACTTATTTAATTCAGGCACGTGCTAAATGCTTGTGGCTTGTCTCATTTAATCCCCACAACAATCTTCAGAGAGGCAGTGCAGTATTTTCATCTCCATGTTACATTTGAGAAAACAGAGGTATACTTTCAATTTTCACTCACACTTCTAAACTCCAAAAGAGATCTGATTAGATCAAGTCTCATTTAAAATAGAAAAGTATATATGTAGTATAAAGTCTAGAGCTTTGCATTTGCCACCAAGTGTCTTCATCTAATTACCAGTTTGTGACCCTGGGCAAGTGGCCCTAAACCTCAGTTTACTCAATGACATGTCTCTGTCAGTCAGAATCAAATTGGTTAAGAAAACAGCTTACTTGACATCGATTTGTATTTGGGGTTACTGAAGTTTAGAAAATCAGTGCTTATTCTAAATTTAATTCTCCAACAATAGCTATTTCTCAGTCTCTGTATTTACATTGATTGACATGAAGAAGATCCATAAATATTGCCATAAGATTCATAATACATATGACACTTAATTTTAACAATATCACTGGTTGTGGTGGTTATTACCATTAGTTTGTAAGCCATAAAGGAGACAAATATATTTATAAATTGAAAGTATGTATTAGCTCAAAAAAAGAAAGGTACATTTTTCAGTAATTATAGCTTCATACATAAATAGCCTAAGTATATTTTAGTCTTACTTTTTTTCAATAAAATATTTTTTCAGTTTCTCTTTTTTTTTCTTATTGAAATATATTGCAGGCCGGGTTCAGTGGCTCAGTCTGTAATCCCAGTACCTTGAGAGGCCGAGGTGAGTGGATTGCCTGAGCCCGTGGGTTCGAGACCCACCTGGGTAACTTGACGAGACCTCATCTCTGCAATAAATCAAAAATTAGCTGGGCTTGGTAGCGCGTGCCTGTAGTTCCAGCTACTTGGAGCTGAGGCGGAAGGATCACCGGAGCCCAGCAGGTCGAGGCTGCGGTGGTTGGGAGCAGCCACTGCACTCCAGTCTGGGTGACAGAGTGAGACTCCAACTCAAAAAAAAAAAAAAAGAAAAGAAGAAGAAATATATTGCAATTTGCTAGGGTGATATATGTTTGTGTTTATATACTATACACACATATGCACACATATATACATAGGTCTGTGCAAATATATGCACACTGTTATATATTCTTGAAATCTAAGCAATTTGGAGAAATATTGTTGGGAGAGTACTTATTTTTTTTAATGTCCAAGTATTAATCAATATTTATTGGTTACTGTGTGAGATGCAATAAATCATACTGAGAAGAAAGATACACTAAGATTGTACATAGGAAAATGAGATGTACACAGGAAAGGCATTCCTTGGCAAGCTATGAAAGCAATGAATACCTAAGTATTAGCAAAGAAGCCTAAGTAATGTCTGATGGGATTGAACTATGACCCAACACATTACAATTTTTCTAGCGATTTATTTGTGTAATTTTGAAGACAGAACTGAGAAATGACATTATGAACGCTAAAAATGAGGAGAAGCAGGATTTGCAACATATTTGCCAAGTAGTGAATCACTTCAAATACATAAAGTAGAAAAGGAATTCCTTGGCTTATGGGTCAAAGAACTGAAATTTGATGGCCTTCAACCTCCCAGCTCTGCCCATTCCATTTTTGATCTTCATTAAATTTCTTTAACTTTTGACTTCTCCAACTTTTAGTTGTGGCGATCCTCTATTTGGCAGCATATCCAATCATCCTTGTAGGCTTCTTACTTCCTGTTCTTTGTGTCTCACCTGTACTGTGTAACCTGTATTGTGTTCTAGGCAATGAGTCGACCTTTAGACTAGCCCTAGTTCTGCTAGATAGAGATGCTCAATTAGGAGTTGAATTGAGGCCGGTCTCAGTGGTTCAGCCTGTAATCCCGCGCTTTGGGAGGCCGAGGTGAGTGAATTGCCTGAGCCCGCAGGTTCGAGA
>NW_007224299.1:89435-100289 GCF_000164805.1 Carlito syrichta | reverse complement strand
CTGGGCAGACAAAACCTCATCTCTACAATAAATCAAAAAATAGCCGGGCGTGGTAGTGCACGCCTGCAGTTCCAGCTACTCGGAAGGCTGAGGCGGAAGGATCGCCGGGAGCGTACCACTGCACTCCAGTCTGGGGGAGAGTGAGATTCCAACTCAAAAAAAAAAAAAAAGGCCGGGCTCAGTGGCTCAGCCTGTATTCCCGCGAGGTGAGTGGATTGCCTGAACCCGCGGGTTCGAGACTCGCCTGGGCAGCGAGACCTCGTCTCTACAATAAGTCACAAAATCAGCCGGGCGTGGAAGCGTGCGCCTGTAGTTCCATTGGCGACAGAGTGAGACTCCAACTCAAAAAAAAAAAAAAAAAAAAGGAGTTGAATTGAATTGATTCCCCCAGACATTCTAAACAGAAATCCACTCATCTATTCCTTCCTGTTCTTTGAAATTCTCAAAACTCCTAAGACACATCTCTACTTTGAAATGAGCAAGTATTCATTTTAGCTTGAATACTTGACTTTGGACTCAGGGAGGTTGTCAACTCACCAGGCAAGGGAAGCACTGTGAAATCCTAGGCACTTCTGTCCCCTGTCTCTCAGAAAAGAATCCCATGAACACGAGTTAATGCAGTTTTACACATAAAAGTCTGCAGCGAGAAAACAATGAAGCAGTGCCTCAAGTTCTTTGTTAGACTCAATTCCCTGTGTACAAACATCCTAATTCGGCTTCAACAAAATAGCCCACACACATTCCATTTCTAAAGAGACGGCTTTCCTCCCTCCTTGCCCCTCTCCGTTCCCCCCCGGATTTGTCTCTTCCTGCCTCCTCTTTTCCTCCTCTTTTCCTCTGTTTCCCCTTTCCTCGCCTTATCATAGTCTTCCAAAAGAAAAATGGATCTGCGACCACCTTTAACCACGAATCACCATAAAGGAAGCAAACCCTCCATAAACGAAAGCAAAGCCCTCAAGCGGGGCGTGCCGGGGGAGTGGGGACGCCCCCTTTCGTGCGAGACGACTTCACAGTCAAGTTCAAGTGTCCGCAGGAGAGGGAAGGGGCAACCACGGGTCTGCTCGCTTTCACAGACGGCCTGGTTCGGTCCTAGGAGTCGAACCCCCCGGGAGGCTGCCACCCCTGAGGGCTAAGGAGCCCGGGCACTGACTGTCAAAGCGCTCTCCCTGCCCAGAACCAGGAGAAGCAAGGGGTGTGGAGGCGGAGCCACCGGGATGGCGACACCCTCCCGAAGGTCCAGCCCGTGACCGCCTTCCTACCACCTTAGGGATTTGGCACAGACTGCGGGATCACCCTCTCAATGAAAGGCAGATGTCCCTTTAAGGTTTGCTGGGGAACCCTCGGACTTTAGCCTCAACACCGATCCGCGCAGCTGGCTTTATTTGTCCATGTCTCGGACAGAGCCAGAGGGATTTCAGAGACCCAGAGCGCGAAGGGGCGGGCGGCGGGGCAATCCGTCTGGGATGTGAACAGCGTGGAGCGAAGTTAGAGGCGTTCGACGAAAACACAGGAAATCACTCTCGCGCTCCCGGGCGCGGCGGCCGGCTGGGCCGAAGACTGGGAACCGCGGTCGCGGCCGGAGTGGCCCAGACAGCGCGCGCAGCGCCAGCGCCTGCTCCCGTCGCGTCCTGCGCTCCCCGCCAGCGCGTACCTCTGCGCTGCGGCCGCCCCGGCCATGGCCCCCCGGCGCCGCGCCAGCCCCGGGGTCGCTGTCGCCTGCGGCTGGATCCTCACCGGTGAGCGACTCCGCTGTTCTCTGGGCATCTCCTGCGCGGGTTCGGGGCTTGGAGCCGGGAGGGAGGGACTCGGAGTTGTGGGTCGGGGAGGAGGAGGGAGCGCCCGTCCACTGTCGGGCACTCCGGGGAGTCGGGCCAGCTTAGAGCGCAGAAAGGAGCTTCGCGTTTGGGTGTTGATAGAATTCGTTTTGGTGTCGCTTCAAACCCCTCCATCCCAGGGGTAGGAGCGGGGCAGTGCTGAAAACTTTACAAGATAGAACGGACTTTTCAAATTAAAGTTGTTTTAGCAGCATGCATTGTGTTTTAAAACTTTGCTGAAGGACTTTCTCCTCCTCTTTGAGAGGGATGATACCTATAGGGCGCACGATTTATATGCAAAATTCCTACCCTCGGGTTGTTTAGAGTGGACATTATTGCACTTTCTTGCCATCTAGTATTTAGGATATTTTCCACTGCAAAACAAGGAAAGAGAGGGATGCAAGGCAAAACTGCTGCTTGTCCCTAAATGATGTTTCTATGTTAGCATCCAAGAGAAGAAAAATTTTGAAATGCAGAAAAGAATAGTGGCATTTACTCTGTAAATATCACATCTTTTAAAAGTCTTTTTTAAAAGATGCAAAATGTGGTATTGTTACTGTGTATAAACATGTATTTTTAGGGAAGAGACTTAACAAACACAGTGGAGATGCAAAGTTATAGATAACGGAGAAAAAGGTTGAATTATAGCAATCTAAGATTTTTCCAAATGATTAAACCCCTGATCAGATCTTTTTTACCAGTTACTGATTGAGGAGGGTATACCAGTTGAAATGGTGAACAAGGGAAGAAGGCAGATGGGTACAAAAAAAAAAAAAAAAGATAGAAAAGATAGCACTGATAGAAGCTGTGTGAAAGAAAAAATTATCTGATGAGTGGTTTCATTAATGGTTGGCTTTAGCATATCATTAATATTCAGTTGTTCTGTGTTTTTACTGCTGTCACGCTTATCAGTACTAGTTAATTTAGCATTTTTTATCATTAAAAATGGGGAGGGGAGAAGCAAGCCACTTTAGACCTGCCTTGAATGGCCAATCATTGTTAAGTGTGGATTAGCAAGCAGAATTTTTTTTTTTTCCACAGTGAGGTGGTGTAAAGAGAGTTAATAATGAGCCACTGGCTTTTCATCCAAACATTTTTTACTACTCAGGAAATGTCCAATAATCCAAACAGTGCTAACTTCTGAACTGCATCACGGCCAGTGAGTGGCTTTAATTTACCAGCTACTGACACTAAGTTTTATACATATTTGACCTATGATTCCTGTCCAACTCCAATTTTTGAAGATTGTTTGCATTTTGTTATTGTTGTTATGCAAAACTGAATTCAGTAGTATACTAACTATTCAAATCGTGCCTTTTTTATTTGACCAAATAAGCAGTCTCTGGTGCAGAAATGATCAAATAAGTTTTTCATATCCTCTAAAATGACAAGAATGAGGGCAGGCCAACTGGCTCACACCTGTAATTTCAGTATTTTGGAAGGTCGGGGTGAGAGAATCACTTGAGACCAGAAGTTTGGGCAAAATAGTGAGGCCCCATTTCTACATTTTAAAAAAATTAACTGGGTATAGTGGCATACTTCTGTAGTCCCAGTTACTCAGGAGGTTGAGGTGGATTGCTTAATCCCAGATGTTCAAGACTGCAGTTAGCTATGATCGCACCACTGCACTACAGCATGGGTGACAGAGCAAAACTGTCTCTTTAAGAAAAAAAAAAGCATTAAGATAACAGAGAAAGTTAACAAGTTAAAATTTTATATATATATTGGTGTAATATGCCTTGCTGAATCCAGGAAGGGACTTAAAAGAAAATAATGCATGGATATTTCTAAATTATAATATAAAAATCTCTACTGTGTGTGTATGTGTAATTCAATCCTAGTGAAACTTAGAATTTAAAAAAGTTATTGCCTATTGCTCTTCATATGTGCTGTTATTTGTTCCCATTTCACAGCACAACATTAAGGATCTGATTTTTTGCTGCTTCTTTCCTTTGCTGTCTTCCCCATCAATCATCATATTCTGTCAGCTCTTCCTTACCCTAATTTTTCATATGTGGAGACTTCTCATCAGTACATACCTAATCTGGAGAAGCATCACCATACCTATCCAGGCACACTAATGTAGACCTCGCCTTCTGATCTCCCATCTGACCCAAGCTCTAACTCACTTTCCTAATACATATTTTTATTATATCCTTGGTGTTTCTTTGTTGCCGTTAAGATAAAATCTACAATTCTCAACTAACTACCCTAATCCAGCATTCTCTATCTCCTTCTACCTCATTATCAGTTTCCTATTTCTGTTGTAACAAATTGTCAGATTTACCAGCTTAAAACAACATAAATTTACTGTCTTACACTTATATAGGTGAAAAGTGCAAAAATCACCAGGGCTGCATTTTTTTCTGGATATTCTAAGGAAAAGTCGATTTCCTTCCTTTTTCTATCTTCTAAAGACCACCAGCATTCCTTGGTTTGTGACTCTTTCTCCATCTTTAAAAGCAGGAGGCTAGAATTTTGTCGTCACATCTACTTCTCTGACTCTGGATCTATTTATCTCCCTAAGGATCCTTGTAATTATACTGGGCCCACCAGAATGATCTCCTTATCCTAAAATCCTTAACTTAATTACATCTGCCAAAACCCTTTTACCATCTAAGATAACATATTCACAAGCTCCGGGGCTAAGGACATGGACATATTTGGGAGAACATTATTCTGCCTACAAAAACCCTTAAGCATAAACTGCCCATTATGGCCGATTATCTTTCCTTACTTTCTCCATTATTGTCATGCTCATTTTGCCACTGCAGATAAGATCTTGTTGTTTTATGCATCTAAAAAAGAACTCCACCCTTCCTTCCCACCACCCCCTGTCATCTAAGCAAACTCTCCATAGCCTTCAAGCTGGGTTTACATCAGAAAAACAAACGATCACCATCCCAATCAACTTCCCATTAAATTTAGAATTTCTTGTATTAGCCTCTTTCTACATTTAGTGAAATGACCCTTTAAGAAAGATGTTCTCCTTTATGTCCAAATAAAGTCTTTACTGTTATTTTACGTATGCCAAAACCCCAGCATAAACTAGTGGCAAATATAAAGGATTGAACTGAAGAAAGTTTCATAAATGGGCAGCTTAGAGGACTTAAGAGAATCAGAAAAGAGGGTGGAGTACCTAGAACAAACAGCAGTGGGAAGAAAGCACCTGCGGCAACAGTGAGAGGAAAGACCATGAACTTCGCCTAGGCCTAAGGGGGCGACTGTGTTAGTTTGACTACGAACTCTAGCTATGGAGGACGGATGTGGGACTGGAGTGTGCTCACACGTGAAGGAATGTAGCTAGTGCCAAAGTTGAAGCCCATCCATAAATAGCCCCCTTTCTTCTAAGTCGCTTATGTCTTGCCGACCTCTCCCATTGGCCATATCCAGATGGCAAAATTCAACTTCCCAGAGGACAAAGACCAAGACAGACAATAACAGAGAATAACTAGTACCACTTAATGCCAAAATATGTTATGTGCAAGGTCCTGTGCCAAACACTTTGCATGTATCACTTCATTTTAAACTAAAATGGGAGAAGTTTGTAACTATTATTCATAGTTGAGAGATGAAAAAAATCAAAGTACAGTATTAAGTGGTTACTTTGTCCTAAGTTGCACAACCGGTAAATGACAAATTCAGATCTCTGACATCACATTTTGTGCTCTAAAATAATATACCATATAAGCTGCCTCAGTATAAATCCATTCTCTCTTGTTCACCTTTCTACATGTGAAATCCAAACATAATTGCTAAAAGACTTGGATAGAGGCCTGATTGATGATGCAAGTGAGTCTTATTTCCATGATTTTTAGGTGTACAGGGAAATTAGATGATGACTCACCATACATTAAGTATAACTCAAATAAGACTACTATCTCTGGTTATTAAGAATATAAATATGCTATTACCCCTATGAGTTATATGTCTCTCCTCTCTAGAAACATTTTGGTTAGCTTAGAAGCAAGGGCTTTCTTTAGTAACATTTTTTACAGGCAAAATTTCCTATTTAAAATGAAGTTCAGTGAAGAGATGGGAGATGGCTGAATATGGAGAGGAAGTCAGTCACTTATCCAAAACAAAGAAAAGACCACCAATGGTTGACAATATATTGTCAGAAATTAATGAAGATGGTGAAAATTGTCTTAGCCATTATGATTTTGTAAAGACAGCAATTAATTTATAATATTTTTTGTTTGTTTAGTAAATAGTGCATGTAACGTGTGTGTGTGTGTGTGTGTGTGTGTGTGTGTGTGTATGCTAAGCTAGTTTACTTATTTTTCTTCTCTGCTATCATTAAGCTATTTTAGCTATTTTGATGCATGAGTTCTTGGGCCACAGTTTATCACTGTTGATCTTACTTTGGTAGATATTTCTCCACCTCCAACCAAACAAACTTCCCACAAGATTTAGAACTTGCTGAATTTCCATATGCCTCTTAAAATATTTTAATAGAATAAAGCAGCTCGTGTTTATAATATATTCAGGAAAGCTGGGGACCAAAATGCTATTATTTACCTACACTGCTCTGCTGTATGAAACATAAAATAGTGTACTCAAATTTATATTCAAAAACTGAGCTGAAAGATATCTTAGAACCATTGCCATAGTGCTAAAGTGAGAATAGATTGCCTATTCAGAGCAGTCTGTGACTGAAGAATTGTATTTGCTCTCAAAGCAAGTACAGTAGAGTATCAAGGGATGCACATGACTGCATATATTCCTATCCTCAAGATTACTGAGCTTCTTTCAGCTCCTGTATTATCCCGGCTCCTCTAAAATCTCCTTGAATAAGTAGCTGCTCCCACTGCTGCTAATCTCAGTTCCACATGAATGTCATTTCCAAGTGACCCCATGGAGTAGACTGGACCCTCACCTAGAGACATGTGCACACCTAGCACCTTTGCTTCTATACCACAAGTATTATAATTAAATATCTACTTGTCTGTCTTCCCAGGTTGCTGTATGCTCGCTCTGTGAGGGCAGGGTCCTTGTCTATTAACCTTAGTACCTAGGAATAGTTGACATTTTTTAAAAATTGAATGAATCATGAAAGAATAGATAAACTCATAAGATACTCAAGGGATCAGATTGTCTCCTTTAATTATATGCCTACCTGGAATATTTATAACTTCCCATATTTATATCTAATTGAATGGAAGACATCATCAATTGACACAACTTTATTCTATGTACCACTAAGAAAGACAAGCAGTCCCAATCTAGGGATTGCTGGATTGTTAGATGCATCTTAAGTTTCAGAGATGTTGTAATGTAGGAAAATGCACATCTGAAAATTATTATCAAGAGAAACGGTATATCTGCATGGTAATTTTCTGTCACATTTCGTTGAACATTTAGAAACTGTATCATAAGACTTCAAAGAAGCTAATATATGACACCTCTTCTAGATTTAAAGATATGAACATTGTTCCTCTTAGTTCTCTTCAAGAGCCAAGTTTATATCTGATTTAGGGATAATTTTTCCCCTGGCACCAGCACCACACCAGATCCCAAATACTCTGAATACTCTACCTCAGGAGGTAGAGTACAAGATGGAAACAAAAGTAATCGAAGATTCCAGTTGCACAGAATTAATGACTTTAGCTTTGGCAAACGCTTAACTTTCTGCCATGTTAGTGGTGAACTTTAGGGCTGTGTATATATGAAGGGGACTAATTTTAATCTAGACTTTTCTATGATTTAAAAGGAAGATGAAAAAGTCAACTAAGGTTTAAATGAAAATTGAAATGCATGCTCTGGCTGGTATTAATAATTCACTTTATGTGCAAAGACATTAATTCTTTTTTATTCAAACAGTAGATCACTATAAACAAGATAAGTGAAAAATATGAATAGAAAAATCACTATAATTCAGATATCAAAAGGTGTAAATACATATGCTCTTGCTGTATAAATTATATGAGATCTGATGAAATAAAATGTAAATTCTTCAATTTGAATAGAGCACCTAAATCCCATTAGAATATCAATGATTAAGATGGAGTACATATTTTGCTATAAATTCTGTACTTTTACTACAAATCAAATGTACTTTCAAAATTATATTTATTAACTAGACTTTTAGTTTGCCAAATAGTAGTCTTAAAATACATGAGTATTGACCAGCTCTTAAAAATATTTGTGTTACACATTTTATTGTAATATTTTTGATTAAATGATCCTATGCTATATAAGGATATCTACAAATAGAAACTCACACCCATACTCTTTTACTGACAGGATTTTGTTTATTTGGTGGGAGGTTTTGTATTATTTCATGACAACTGCACGTAAGCAGTTTCAATCACAGGAAATTTAGATAGTGAGTACAAGTTCCTTAAAAAAAAAAAAAAACCAAAAACCCAAACTTTCCCTTTCACTTTTTCCCCTTTTGCCTGTATTAGTTGAGTAATCCTTCCAGTCATCCACTTAGCTTTGCTTGTGGAGGTCACATGGGAGCCTTTGTATGGTCTGAGGTTTGCATGATCTGTCTAAATAAATGATTGCATTTAACACTAGACATTCCTAATTGGAGCTCTGGCTACTTATTTCTTATTTTGTAAATTTCACTTTGAGAAACATGTATAATAAAACTAATTGCTATTATGCGTTATTTAAAACATTTAAAAATAAGTTTTCCTAAGTAAGAGATATTTAACATCATCATTTTTTAATCCAAGCATGGATAGGTCAAAAAGGTTTATATAAACCTACCTTTTTTTTTTTTTTTTTGAGTTAGAGTCTCACTCAGTAGCCCAGACTGGAGTGCACTGGCCGCTCCCTGCCACCGCAGCCTTGACCTGCTGGGCTCCGGCGATCCTTCCGCCTCAGCCTTCCAAGTAGCTGGAACTACAGGTGCGCGCTTACCATGCCCGGCTATTTTTTTTTATTTTTATTGTAGAGATGAGGTCTCGCCAAGTTGTCCAGGCAGGTCTTGAACCTGCAGGCTCAGGCTATTCACTCACCTCGGCCTCCCAAAGTGCGGGATTACAGGCTGAGCTACTGAGCCCGGCCTAAACCTACTTTAAGAGTAAGCCCTAGCCGGTTCCGTGGTAGCACGTGCCTGTAGTTCCAGCTACTTGGAAGGCTGAGGTGGAAGGATCGCTGGAGCCCAGCAGGTCGACGCTGCGGTGGCCGGGAGGGGCCACTGCATTCCAGCCTGGGTGACAGAGTGAGACTCCAACTCAAAAAAATTTTTTTAAAAATTTAAAAAAAGAGTAATCTTCTTTTTAAATTTTTAGCAACATTATAAAATAGAATGTGATGTCCTAATTTTAGGGTGTCAGTAATAGAAAGGTTAAAAACCAAACTAAAGGAAAACTGGTAACTACTCATTCTTTCATATAACAAATATAGTTATGTACTACTTGTTGTGTTGTGTTCCAGGAACACAAACACAAATAAAGGTAGTCTCTGCCCTTACTTGTGGTCTGGAAGAGGCGATAGACATGCAAAGAAGCAATGATGGAATTCCCAACCCAAAGAGTTTTAAGCAGAGGACTGGAAAGATCAAGTTTGTGTTGTGGGAAAGTAAGCCTTGGAAAAATAAATTCAAGATGGAAATAAGAAAATGTATATAACCCCTACTATTTAAGGGCTATTATGTTAAGCACGGGGCATTCAAATAAGATTTTCATCCTTTAATAGTTTGTAAATCTCTGTAGCTATTTTACAAACTATTTCTGACATACTATTATAATAGGAATGATTATAATTCACTCCACCAATGAGGTGCACAAACCATTTCATTCAGTAGGGCTGACCTAAGTTTCCCCCGGAAGGGAGGTACTAAAATAAATAAGTGTACCCAACAGATTATCTGTCAGTAAACTCTATCAAACTAGTTATTTTTCCAAGGCTGAATAACCATGATTATGTTAAAATGAGCCCTTGCCCTCTGCTTTTCTGACCCAGATTTCTAGATGCAAGCCAGACATTCTTAGAGCTCTACAGCGTATCAAGTACCATAATCTCATTAGAACTTCATAAGGACTGTCAAATGAGAGAACAGGACAAGTCATCTTATTTACAATATAGGATGAAAAAAATTACGTTTATGGAGATAGGAGACTTATCTAAAGTTTCTATATTCCAGCTAGGAAGGATCATAACTCAGGTCTGTCAATTCTTGGTGCATAATCATTAAAGTAGGAATCAGTCTATCATCACTAAAATGGCCCTTAGAAAGAATCAAATTCAAAAAATGGAATGCAAAATTGAAAATAAATAGTTTAGAGTGAGAGTAAATGTGTTGTTCAAACATTTTAAAAATACTATTGCAGTATAATTTTTACAAGTACAACAATTTTAATGATTGAATTCAAATTTTTCAATTCTTAGGTAAAAGAAATTGAGTTTCAAAGAGACCGAGTGCTGCCAAATGTTACAGTAACACAATTGAAGGGTAAAAACTACAACCCAGGATGCTTAAATTTTAGCTCAATTCTCTGTTTGAGACACTGGAAGTGTCTCAAAAACAACAAATTAAAAACTTTTGGAGGAAACAACACTTTATTTTTCTTCTGGAGAGATTAATATAAATAAGACTGTAAGAAAATAGAACTAAAACTACTGATATAAACATTAATATATTCAAAAAGCCAATAAACATGTATAAAATTAGAATTTAAAGCAACAGAGCTAAACCATGGTCTTTTTCTTTTTGCTTGTATTGGAAAAGAATGAAGATAAATATATAGCCACAGCAGCTTTTAAACTACCATTATTGAATTAAGTGAACTATATTCAATAACTATATAAGTGTCTGTTAAAATTGCTACCGTGCTTACATTTGACCCATAGTTCATCATTCGTATATGAGTGCCTACTGTGTGCAAGGGACCTTACAAGGTACGATGAAGGGATGTAAGGATGAATCCATCCAGAGTTCAATAAGAGAGAACAGATATATATTCAAATTAATATAACACATGGTTTCAAGTTTGAGATAATGTTTAAGCTGGACCTTAAAGATAGGTAGGCTGTATGGAAGCAGGAATAAAAGGAAGTGACTTTTTTTTTTTTTTTTTTTTGG